>NC_142092.1:49209484-49362517 GCF_054644295.1 Miniopterus natalensis | reverse complement strand
GTGCCATGTCCGCTTTGCCCCGCCTATGTGACCAGTGTTCTTGTTCCACGCCCGCTTCCGCAGAGCTCACCCTCTGTGCCTTGGGTGTTTCTGTGCACGCCTGGAAAAGAGATGGTAAGTGAACTCCAATTAGTCAGTCTCTTGGCTTCTAGACAGCTCCGGAAACCAGACTAGATAGAGGAGGAGGTGGGGCCTTCTGCCTCGTTGTGTTGGGTTTGCCTCTAGGCGTTGATTCCCAGCCGTCCTGCCCTGCCCAGCCCTGCCCTTGCTGGCCTGCAGCCTCCACCTGGGAGGACTCCTGGTGCCCCATGCTGTCACCTCAGCCTCCGAGGACACCTGCACCCAGGCATCTGTTGGAGCACCCTGGTTCAGAGAGTCTTTCTCCAGCAGCTTTTTAACAGTTTGGATGGGGAGAATGTCCCCTGTCTCCTCTTTGATGTGGTGCCTGGAACTTGGTGGGGTGTCAGCTGCATGTCTAATTAGAAACAGCCGTCCGCCACCCCCATGGAGCCCCTCACTCAGTCTGGGGTGCCGGGGGTGCTCTTTTACAACCCCGACCCGCCTGAATTAGGTGCCCCTGCCTCCAGAAGACTGAAAACTAGAGGGTCTGATAAAATGTCAGGAAGCATCTAGGAACAGCAGGAGGAACAGCCCTCGCCCAGCAGTTAGAGGGCCTTGTCCCTGCTACTTTCTTCCCATCCCTAGGCCTCAGTTTGCCCATCTGTAAAATTAGACTCCTGGTCACTGAGGCCTCCCCTGTGTGTTTCGTGATGCGCACAAGAGTTGATCCAGGGCAGGGCTCCCACGTGGAGGTGTGAGATTACCAAAGCAGCAGCTAACATGGAAGCTGTGGATCCAGAAACGAAGTAGTTCAGGGGCTGGTGCTGAAACCCTTCCATTTCCAACATGGGACTGGCCTGTCAGGTTTATGGAAGCAGGCCTTCTCGGCTCTGGGGACGAAGGGCTATCTCAGAGGAGGAGGGGTCTTGGAATGGTGTCCAAGGAAGCCCCAGTAGTAACTGAGATAGTCAAAATACTCCTGGAGTGCTTTTGGTGTCACATGCACTGTCCTCAGCACTGAACGCATATGTATAACTCATAACATCCTTCCAAGGTGGGCCTCCCCCTCCAGCGATAAGGAGACTGGGGCAGCTTGGCCCGGTCCCTGCTGGAGCCCGGATTCAGGCCCAAGCAATCTGGCAGGATCCGCGTTTTCAGCCACCACACTTGCCGTTGAACCTGTTGCTCACCTGCCTCAGGGCTCTGCCTCCCTCCAGGCTGCTGGTGCAGGGCAGACCCAGTCAGTGGTGGGTGCATTGCTCTAGTAATGTCACCCTAGACCTCTGAGTCTAGGCCACTCCCATCCCTGGCATCTTGGGGACAGGTCCCAGGAGCTTCAAAGCCATGTGGGAGAGGTCCGATGGCACAGCCAGCACGCCCACCCTGGCCGAGGAAAGGTTTCATAGGCTGAGAGGTGCTGGCCTCCTTGGGCCACACGTCTCTCCCCAGCTCTGCCACCCTGTGATTTGGGATCTGGTGTGGATTCCCAGACAAGCCCAGCTGGGAAAATTAGAGGTGAGGGGCCTGCAGGCCAGCGTCTGTCATTTCCAGCTCGGCTCCTACACGTCTGTGCCAGCCTCTCCCCATCCAGCTCCACCCTGCCCAGAGGTTCTAGGGCACCTCTCCTTAGACACTCCTGGAGGTGCCATCCTGCGGCAGTCAGGGCTATCAGAACCTACTTCCACCTGCCTCCCTTTCCCTGGGCCCCCTGGATGGCCCTCCTTCCCCGGGTACACCTGTGTTCCCATCCCCCGTACCTCCATCAAATGCTGTTTTCTATGCCACTACCTCATGTCCAAATTCTTCAAGGCTCTCCCCAGTTTCCCCAGCTGAATTGTAACGTCGTGTCTGCCCCCTGTTGAGGAAACTTAGCTGTCTTTCTGTCAGGGGCTCCCTGGAGGCCAGCACTGCGTCTCTTTCTTCTCCATCCAGCTCTATTTCCTCAGCCTCGGCCTCCCAGAGACCGAAGCCAAGCCCCCCCCTCCTCAATCTGTTCCTGAAGGGGAGGTAAAGAGGTAAAGAAAAGCTTTCTTTTCTTCCAGTCTTCTTACTAGTAAAGGTGTTTACTATAAAGTGTTCATCTGCTTTCAAAATACAGATTTGAGGCTGTCCATAAAAAGAAAGTGTATATTGAGGCTATTAAAATAGTAATCAAAATCCATGTAGAAGGAAGGGTGAGAGAACCTATGCAATATCTAAGCTAATATAACTATTGAATTTAAGCATCAAAATTAACTATGAGCTTCCTGGCAGCCAAAGAAATAAAAATAAAGAGGAGGGGTGGGGAGGCACAGAGTTGACGAATGCTAGAGTGAAATGTAGCATATAGCTTATTGCTTGTGGGCTTGGGGAACTCTAAACCTTCATCAAGCCCAGCTGGTGTGGCTCAGCAGTTGAGCATTGACCTATGATCCAGGAGATCGCTGTTCTATTCCCACTTGGGGTGCATGACCAGGGTGTGGGCTCCATCCCCATTAGTGGGTGTGCAGGAGCCAGCCGATCAATGACTCTCTCATCATTGTTGTTTCTGTCTCTCCCTCTCCTTTCCTCTCTCTGAAATCAATAAAAATATATTTTAAAAATAAAATAAACCTTTGTCAAATCCACTCAGGAGGCTCCTGGTTTGTGCCAAGCTGTGTCTTGACCCCTTGCTCAGATAGTCCCCTGGCCCTTGCTTCTGCATGACTGCAGCCCTCGGTCAGCGCACCTGCCTCACCTCCTGACTCTGTGCCCTTGGTGAATGTGCCCAGGGTCTCTTCCAGTTCTAACATTCTCTGATTCCAAAGAAAGTGCTCTTTTTTTGTTGTTCTTTCTCCATATGTAGTTCCACTTGAAAACCTTTCTATTCCAGAGGTCAAGAGAAATCCCCACCCTGTCAATTTAATGTTTCTACTTCTTGCCTAAGAGGCATGAAATCACAGCCTGCCACCCAATATTAAAGGTCATTTTCCATGAATTTATAGATGGTGATGTCCAGATAACTTGTGACTTAAAACATATGGTCACCAGCTTCCCTATTAGATCAGCCTGTGTATCGTCACAGCTTGGTCTAGGTAATAAGGAGGATAGTCATTAAGCAGGAGACTGGTGTCTGGTGAGTTGGCCTGGCTTGATGGCCCTTGACTTCCCAGGTCTCTTGACGAATCTCTCCTGGGAGAGAAGATGCTCCCTAAATGGGCCTTTTCTCAGAGAAAGGCAGCTGCTTCCAAAACACACAGCTACTGAAGCCCAACCTGCTTAAAATTATATTTACTTTCATGTGTTCCTGTCTTAATTACATTTTTTCTTTACTAGCATTTTTATTATTTAGAACAACTTACAAAAATAATTATGCAATCATTCCTTCCTCTGTACACAGTCGCCGTTTACCTTCCTGTGTCAGGTTTTCAGCCCCTCATTCATGTGTATCTGTACTTACAGCGCCGCTGTCCTCAGAGTTTAGATATTATGGGATGCTGGTATTCAGCAATTCCTAAGCAAGGAGTAGAAGTCCCCCTGGGGCATTGTTCACGTTGTCCAGGACTTGTTTAGAAAGCACATATTATGCGGTTTGCTCTCAACACATAAACAGTCTTGTATTTTACGTTTTAACTTAGCATAATTTCATGCACGCTTTTCCATGTAGCTACATAATCTTCAGATTTATCATTTTAATGGCTGCTTAATATTCCATCCAGTTAGCATGCCATAATTTACTTAACTGTTCTCTATTGTTGGAGCCTTAATGAAAATTTGAATTCACCATGTAAAACGGGGGAAGCTTGTTTTAATGATTGCCATTATAACATCCCCTGCCCTAACTGCATGCCATTACTAACCCAGCTTTGTAAGGCGCAGATGCTTTGGGAACAATAAATCCTGTGTGAGAGGTGCACACACGAGGCCCTCTGATTTAATAGCTAATCTGTTCCCTGGCACATGTTTTCCTTTTAGGTTGGTATTTATGTAGAATGTCCGCCTCTCCTGAATATTGCATAATACTAAACTGTACGCATTTGGCATATCGTTCCAGGTACTTTACCACTGCTGCCGGGGACTTTCATAAATTAACTGGAATTGGGGGTAAATCTGGCTGTCAGTTGTCATTCATTTATCCCGACCAGATTCATTGAGTATCTGTTTAGAGCCAGATGCTGAGAGAGAGTGAGGGCGCTCCTGATTATTGGGGGCCCACAGAAGTGCATCTGTGAATTGCTTTGTGATACCCAAGATGAAATGGTGATTCGCATGCAAAGCGCTGTGTAAACTGTATTACCCAGTAGTGGTTGCCGGTCGTGCTTCTGAAATAGGGGGAAGAGGAAAGTGGTTTTCCAGGCCAATGCCTACCAACTACGATCTGGTGTCCTCAGCCCTCGGAATTCTCCAAAGATAGGAGGCAAGACTGTGCTGAAAGACCAGGGCGAGAGTGACATGGATGACTATGACCTTACAAAGCAGGTCAGGTAGTTCACCTACCGTATTTTTCGGCTGTTCTTCACCTTCAAATGACCGAGTCCTGCCTTTTATAGCTCTTTTCTTTTCTTCTCCCTCCCCCCTAGAAAGGGAAGCATCATCCTCAGAACTAGCCAATGATTCCATTTTACTCACGGGACCTAGTAAAGCTTGCTTTGCCGAAGTATGGCACACCCTCTCAGAGGAGGCAGGGTTTTAGGGGGCCTGAGAACCATGTTGTGAGAAGGATTTTTCCTTTCCATTCTCTCTTTGAGAAAGTTACTCTTATTTGCCAAAGAAACTGTCTGTCTGGTGCTCGCATCCCTGACAGCTCTCCAGTACCTGCTCATCTCCTTTTCAGCCGAGGGAAAGGCAAGCCTTGGGCCAGCCTCCCAGTGGCAATGGTACCTACCTGGTTGGTTTAGCCTTTCTTCATTCTTTTTATGTTTATCAGCTGTGTAGATGATGGCTTTTGGGAGGGTGATAGAAAGCTTACTTTTTAAATGATAATATTTTCTCTAAAAAGTGAGTAAGTAAATACGGTAAATAATAACTTAGTTGGTACTCAAAAAAATGGCAAACTCATGAAGTCAGTACGTGACTGAATGAAGTTTGGGAAATACTACCCTAACGTTAGTTAATGTCCACACTGACAACCACCGGCATAGCCTCAGTGGGCTTCTGTTGTATCAGGGCATGTGCACGGGATAGGACATCTTTCATCCCCATGAGCTGGCCTTGGATCGTGAGGCCCAGCCTGAAAGCAACACTCTTGGTTGCGAGGGCTGTGTGTTTTGTTCAGTTGCTCTTCAAGGCACATGGGATTCTACCATATCTCTCTGCCACTGGAACCCTGATTTGGAGGATGCCTCGAGTTTGAGCAGCTGTTTAAACAGCTCACTCAGGGCTTGCACCCTTTTGTTTCAAGCCCCACCTCCACTCTCTCACCTCCTTGGACCCAGTACTCCAGCAAAAGTGGACAGTGAATAGACATACACAATGGGATATTATTCAGCCTTAAAAAGAAATGAAATTCTGAAACATGCTACAACATGGAAGAATCTTAAAAGCATTATGCTAAGCGAAATAAGCAAGGCCAGAAGGACAAATATCATAAGATTCTCATCATGTGAGGTACCCAAAGTATCAAATTTATAGAGACAGAAATAGCATCGTGGTTTCCAGGGGCTGGGAGAGGGAGAAATAGGGAGTTATTGTTTAATGGGTACAAAGCTTCAGTTGGGGAAGATGATAAAGTTTTGGAAATGGATGGTAACGATGGTTGAATAAATATACTTAATACCACTGAACTGCACACTCAAAATGGTCAAAATGGCAAGTGTTATATGTTGTACCACAGTAAAACAGGAAAGCAGGCAGTGAACACGTTCTCCCCAGCCCTGTGGTCTTGGCTTGCCCTGGTCCTACCATAGGAAATTCTGCCCTCTCCTGTTCCCACCTGTCAGAGCTGTCAGTTCAAATGCCATCTCTCCTCATGACTCATCCCTCACAGGCCCTGCATTGAATCCCTTTGCCGTAGAGTGTTATGGTGATTTAGGTTGTATCTCTTCTGAAAATGGTGGGCTTCCCGAGAGCAGCCTCTACAGTGAGCTCTCCCTTCCCCATGTCCCCATCCGGGCCCTGCACACAGTGGGTGTTTATGATCAAAGCAGGGAAAATGTCTCTGTTTGACTCAGAAGCACCCGACTCTAGCATCCTTGCATCCCTCTTTTAGCCCCCACCGTCCTCTCGAGAATGAGCAGCAGCTGAAATGGAGTTCACTCCTCAGCCCACATAGGAGCCGGACCTTGGCATCATCTCCAGATGATTAAGAGCTTTCCTTCCTTACTCGGAAGTGGAACTAGACTCCTGCTCTCACATCCCTCAGATGTGCTCCGGGTGTTAGGAGACAGGCAGGCTGTGGGGGAGATAGAAATGCCGGGAAGAAGTCACTTTATAGGGGTGAAAACGGTGACCCCAGGTCCCCTGGGGAGGCTTGTTAGTTAGTTCTTTTGAAATGGCTGCAAGCTGGGTGAAAACCTGAGGATCGTTGGGCACGGTCTCCTCACTCAATATTCAGATGGGGAATGAAAGTCCTGAGGATGAAGAACGACCCTAGTGGGGAAGATTCCACTTGTCTGTGAAGCGAGGGGGTGGGAGCTCTGTGTGCCCTGGGCTGGTGTCGGAACACACCTGGGACATCGTGTGCATGTCAGGCCTTGCCCTTGAGACTGCAGTGAACCAGCGGATGGAGGCAGTGGGCCTTCTGCCTCTCTCAGTACCCAGAGCCTGAGATCTTTGTGAGGAAGCCTTGCCTGGTGAGAGCAGAGATGCCGTCTCCAAGGGCTAGGAGGAGAGATTGAGCACAGAAAGGGGGACTGTTCCTATACAGTCCTCACCTCCTTGGCTGGCAGCTCAGAACTCCTGTGGGTGTGTCACCTGGCAGATCCCAGGTGAGGAAATGCTGTTTCAATTCTGTGACACCTCTGCTTCCTTTTTTTGCCTGCAGAATTTCAGAGGCAGGAAAGTGTCCGGTCCCAGCACAAAGGCATCCAGTTATATGATACCCCTTACGAACCCGAGGGCCAAAGCTTCGATTCGGACTCAGAGAGTGCAGTCAGCCCCCGACTGCGGGAGAGCAAGCTGCCCCAGGATGACGACAGGCCCGCCGATGAGTACGACCAGCCGTGGGAGTGGAACCGGGTCACCATCCCAGCTCTGGCAGGTAAGGAGCCAGTGGCCCTGCTCAGAGGCAGCCACTGACCCACCTTGGACACTCACCTTCGGCAATGGTTGGTCCCTGTCTGCTCAGGTAAACCAAGGGCTGCATTGGATAATCCAGTCCTTTCTTCTAGTACAGCTGAGTCCCTCAAAAATGAGGGTCCTGGAAAGAAAGGAGGCCAGGTCAAGGGGAAATCCTGGGTCTCAGTTCCAGTCTCCCCAGTCTTCATAGACGGCCCAGATAATCTCATTGTCTGACTGTCTTGGTCCTGTTGGTAATGCTCTAGCTCACTGAAGCCAAGATTTCAGACTTCAGAAGGAACTTTCTTAGAAACTAAAACAAAACCAATCTGCATTGCATCTCCTGTTGGGCCCGAGGGAGCCCAATGCCTCCACCTAGTTGTGTGGCTGCCCTAGGCCTGTATGCATCCAGGGCTGTTCTGTGTCCTGTTCCAGCTTTAGCATGAACCTGTTCACAGAGCAAAACCACGGGCATATCCTGACCTCAGGGGCTGGCCCTTGCCCTGGCAAGAGCCCCCTGAGTGACTCAGGTGCCTCCCCTCCACCCCACTCCAAGACTGGCTTTCTAGAATCCAGTACCTGTCACGGTACTAAACTGTTCCATAGCCTTTTGGAATACAGTCTGACACATGCGCCAAGGTCCTGAGCTTGTTCACACCATTTGATTCTAATTGCAGTCCCTAGGATTCATGCCTAGGTTATGATCTAAAATTCAGAAAAGGCATCACTCAGGATCATCAAAGATAAGGAACAACCTGAATACCTAGCAGATAGAGACTGACTAAATGGAATATTGTGCAGCCACTAAAAAGTGCTGTTGACAAAGTCTAGAACAACCTAAGGAAATGTTTTTGTTTAATGTTAAGAGGTGAGAAGCCAGACACAAAAAAATATTTTATGCATTTAAAAACTTAGGCATGTGAAACAAAGACATCAAATGACTAATTTAATTCTTACCACATTAAAGGTCATAAAGGGAGTGTTTACATTTTTAATTTCCTTAAAATTCCTATTGCCTGAAATCTCTCTTTTTCATGCACAACTAGACCTTTCCTCCCTTTCTGGCCCCGAACAGTGGGGCCTCTGCCTTACCCACAATTCCGATCCCCTCAATTGATGTTCTGGTTGTTCCAGCACATACTACTCACAGTTCCCTGGATGTAGTGCTCTGTGCACATCCCATTCCTTCTACCTATATGCCTTTCCCTCCTGTATCTTACCTGGAAAAATCCTGAGCCTCCGTTGGGGTCCAGCTCAAATGTCGCCATCTCTGTGAGCCTTTCCTGGCACAGCCATGTACCCCGTGGGCTTCTTTACTGCCTCTCTGGGCCTGGCGAGCTTCCTGCACTTATCCCTGGTGAACATTTCTCTCACTATGTAGAGTTCATTGTGTGGGTTCTGGTCTCGCCTGCCAGGCTGTGAGCGCTTGGCTGAGAGCCAGTAGTGAGAGTAGTCATGTGGCTGGAGGTCCTTGGTCATCTCAGGTTCTCCCATGCATTTTGCGGCCTCTTCCCTTGGCACAAGGGAATCCGAGGACTGTCCCTGTCCCCTAGCATAGCTAATAAGGGGCAAGACTCCTCCTGGATGTGAGAGGAGCCAGAATGGAGCCAGTGCTGTCCAAGAACTTGCTCTTTACAAACACCAGTTTGATTAAAGGGCTAAAGGAGCTCATGTGACAACTCTGCCAGATACCAAGGGCCCGTGGCATGAGTTAGCATTGCAGACAGGTGTAGGGTCTTACCTCCACCCCTCTCCTGGACTGAGCACCTGCAGGTCACTCAAGGGCTATCCTGCTTTTGATGCTCTAGTCTAGCCTGGCACCGTGCTGCCCAAAATGTGGTCCCCGGACCAGCTACTGGTGAGAAACATAGGGTCTTGGGTCCCATCCCAGACCTGCAGAGTTAGAATCTGTTTTAACAAGACCACCAGGTGATTCGTGTGCACATTCAAGTGAAAAGCGCTTGCCCTACTGGACACACACCATCTCTTCAGAAGGCTCTCAGGCCAGCATGTGCCCACTTCTGCCCAAAGATGGTTTCAGGACTTATGTACATTTGGTTTTTCACAAAGGATCACAAGGCCTCTGAATAAGTTTCTTTGAGTCACAAGTATCCATTCTGGACTTGGTTGTGTGTCACCGAGTTGTATCACAAGTGTTATTATAGGTCAATAGAAGACAGACTCAGAACCACAGCCCCGTCTGTGTCCATGGAGTCACTTATCTCTCTGTGAATTGCTCCGGAGCATGTCTGGTTGTACTTTTCCCAAGAAGCTTTTGGCTCAGGTCTGATTTCTGGGGCACAGAAGGAAGCTGTTTCCCTCGGGCTGGAGGGATGCCGTGAGTACTGCCTTTAGTCATGTCTGGGTCCTTCCCCAAGTGTGTGGACAGAGCCTGTCCAGTGCAGCCTTGGTAGGTGAAGAGCAACTCCTATTTTCAGCCCAGAATGGAGATGGAGTGAGAGGAGATAGGCCACCTGTCGAGTAATGAGGATGAGTTGCAACAGCTCGACTGGCTTGATTGCTAAAGTGCTGCCACGGTCCCATTTGTAAACCCAGAAGTGTGGCTGCTCCCGAGTGAAGGATGTTCCCGGCTGGGTGAGCAGAGTGGGGGGGGGGGGGGGGAGCAAGTCATTGGTGTTGTCAGGGAGCAAGGCAAGTGCTTGGCTAGGCCCTGTCCCCCTTATTACAAAACCTACTCAAAACACCCCACACAGATTTTCTGAACTCTCGGGAGCTCTGTGATGGGTTGTGGCAACCTGGGGTGCAGGATCCTTAGCTGGGGAACATCTGTGAGGGATAAAGTTGCCTGGACAAAATCATTACCGCCTCTTTCCAAGCCTTGTATTCTTTGATTCTGCATGTTTAGCCTGAATGAGGGAACCTGATTAGTGTTGTCAAATCTCCAAAAGGTGTGGAGTATGAGGGACCCCCAAAGGACAGAGCTGGGCCCACCAAGGAGGAGACAGGGATTTAGGGTCCAGGAGAGTAGTAAGAATTTTAGTTACACCTGAAAGTATATAACGAGCTTCCCCTCACTGGGAACTTGCAAGCAGAAGTTTACCTGAGTCAGGGTGGATGCCGAGGGCTTTGCCAGCAGCAGGAGGCCAGCCTGTGTCACCTCCAGGGATGCTGCTGAGCTGCGTCCATCAGAGACACCCCCTCTCCCCTGCATGCTGGTCAGAGATCCAGAGAAGGCAAGGCCTCTGAATTATCTCCATGATTCAGTCTGTGAAGCAGAAGTGCTTCCCGCCCTTCTGTCCTGCTTTGCATTTGTGAAAAGAGACCCTTCTCAAAGGGGCTTTGGCAGTCTCCACAGATGTAGTCCTCTGGGCCAGCAGCTCCAGACCAGCCTTTATGGAAGCAGAGCCATTCGGTCTCGGCCAGACTCTGGTGGCTGCAGCCTTGGGAAGGCTCCATTATCACTCCCTGTTCTCGTGAAAACAGCTATTGCAGGGTGTGAGGCAGCCTTAGCTTCACGAACACAAGTGGTCCCAGGTGTTGCTGATGCTGTTGATCTGGGGACCTTACTTTGAAAGGTCTTTCCTGCCGGCCCTGAAAGTCTTCCTTTTTCTCGGAGTTCTGTGGCCAGCTGAGTGAGAAACACCACAAGCTCTCACAAAATTCTGAGCCTTCATTGCCTGCTCTCTCCCTCCAGGAAGCTGAGTGTGGCCTCAGCCAGAACACCCACCCCCACTATAACCCGCCCAGTGGGCCCCATTCCACTTGCGCGACCTTTGTTGATCCCAACCCCCAGGACAGATGCCCGGTCAGGTTTTCACCCACAGGCTGCCACCTCACCATCCACAGAGGTGGTGTGGCTTCCATCAACCTGACAACCCCCTTCCCACCTGGCAGAGACACCTCACTCCAGAGCTGGCTAGACTCAGTTCCTACCCTGCTTCACTCACCCACTGAGAGTCTTTACGGCAGCAAATTGTGAGACTGGCCAGGTGGGTCTAGAAATGGCTTTCCTGCGGGCCCACAGCCCCAGGCCCCCAAGGGCTCTGTGGAGCTCCCTGCCCAGTGTGGGGCAGGAGAAGCAGCCTCAGGTAATTCTACATTGTCTCAGGGTGGTGCTGGCTGGTGTGAGGGTCTGCCTCTCGGCAAAGATAGAAGATAGACCTATTACTCGGTGCTGAACATAGTTATTTGGGATACTTGTCTGTCTTCCCCACTAGCTCCTTTGTTGGGTTCCTCTGCCCTAGAAAACTCAGGACAGTGTCTTGCATCTCAGGAGTCAATGGGACAGTAAGAATCAGACAATCCCATGTTCACACACAGGTTCACCACTCACCACCTGTGGGACCTCAAACAGGTTCTGCAATCTCCTGAGTCTTAGTTTCCCCATCTGTAAAATGGGGATAGTCACAACCCTTGCCACACTGGATCTCTGTGATGATCAAGGGAAAAGATCTGAATGAAAAGACTTTGTAAGCCCTAAAGGGTCACACTTGAGAGAATGGTTATTGGTGTTCAGGGAAGGCTTGCTGTATTAAATAAAATTTAATTTAATATTAAAACAGTACTACTGCATAAAGAGGTACTTAGAGGGCACAGAGGACCCATTTACAAAGCTCATTCCATTATGCCTGGCAATGAGATGCATAGATGGTGTGGAAAGCAACGTTACTGTAGGAAATCCTAAATCTCAATTCCAGCAATACTTCCAACCACGAGCCACCTGGGTCTTCCATTCTTTATTCACTGGTCCCTGGGTGTAACAGGGTCCTCTGCCCCTTCCCCATTCAGCTGTAACTCAGTTATGGATCAGTTAGTTTGCCCAGAGCGTTTGTTAGAATCACTTGGAAGAAGTATTAACCAGATTTCTGGGTCCCACCCCCAGAGTTCCTGGTTCAGTAGGTTCCAGGGATGAGGCATGAGAATTTGCTAGTCTAACAAAGGTCCCAGGTGTTGCTGATGCTGCTGATCTGGGGACCTTACTTTGAGAACCTAGAACATACTCAAGTACGTACTGTGTTAGGTGCTGGGGTCAGGGTGAAGTTAGGGAGGGGAGGTCACAGCTTGGGTTGGCTGGTATCAATGTCACCTCCTCCAAGAAGTCTCCCCTGACATGACCAGTCCCTTTCCCACCCCTCATTCCATGTTGGGCTGTGACCCTTCTGTGCTGCTACCACATCCTGTATGGGTATGCATTGTTTTATTCTGGAACAGTCAGATACACCCTTGTCATTGTCAGCTTAGGGGCTGGGGTGCTCATGCTGTTGTTCCCCCCTTAGCCAGGCACCCTCTTGAGTTTTGACACCTTCCCAGCCTCATCAAGTGAGGCTAAAAGGGTAAAGAAAAGGAAAGTAAGAACCCAGGTATGTCTATTTCCTAAATAATTGTGAGTCATCTCTGAGCCAGCTCAGTTGGCTAATTTAAATTTATGCTATTAAGGTAAGGGGGGGATGAGGGGAGGGCAGAGTATTAACACTAAGTGAACACCAATTATGAAGCTGGCATGGGTTAACCCTAGGAAGCCCTTTAACGTGGGTGTGGTTTCATTGTCATGACACAGATGACAATACTCTGGCTCAGAAAGGGTGAGCAGCTGGCCCACAGCCACACAGCCAATGAACTTGGTCAGTCTGACTGCAAAGGCTTCCTCTCCACTGCTGCATCGACACCTCGAGTGTGGAAAGGGCAGGTCTGAACAGTCCCTTTACCTTGTGCTGGTGTGAGGTGGCTTGGCTTGTTGAGGCAGAAGCAGTTGTACCCACTCCGTGACTTGTCACTATCACAGTCAAACACAAGTGCTCCAAAGCCGGTTGTGCTGACGTGTGCAGCGGGCACTGCTCCAGGCTCGCTGTTCCCACTGAGCCTGTGACTCATCCCCTGGCACTCAGAAGAAATAGGCTCAGCCTCTGCAGAAGGTTCCTCAGGGAATCGTAGACCTGCCACCCTCACCTGGTGCACCCGGCGAATACCACCTCCTCCACCATTGGCCCCACTTGGGCTCCCATGATGCTTCCTGCCTCCTGCACAACTTCCCAGAGTGCCTTGGGCCTGCAAGGAAATTAACAATTGTGTTTGTACCAGGAGCTTTTTGCTATGTACTAATCAGTAACAGTTGTAATTAATATTTAACACGTGTGAACAGCAGGTCTGCAGAGAAAAGCAGGGTTTAAATGGGAGAGCTGGGATCACTTGTTTCCTTTGGCTAATATGTTACTGAGGGACAGGTTTTTCCAGTTGGCTTTTCTGTTTGACTTATGAATGAATTCATTTAGTAACCAAAAAAAAAGAAAGAAAGAAAAGAGAAACACTAGCGTTTAATAGCTTTGATTCATCTGCTAATTATACTGATAGATAGAAATGTTCCTTTAAGTGCCTTTGTCTCCTTTGTGGGGGAAAAAACAAAGATTTGATAGAATGTCTTTGCTCTTCTGTTTGGCAGATCAGAGATCTTCATGTGGATAGAGATTTTTAAGCTCCATGAGGTCAGAAACTCTGCCTCCTTGTTCACATCTGGGTCCCCACCTAGATCAATGCCTGGCACTCACTGAACACGCGCTTATTTGTTAAGTTATTGAATAATTCAGGTCTCAGGGAAAAACAACCCCAAGTTCTCTTGAGGATGCTATAATCATAATGACGTGGTCTGCTCACATAGAGATGGTTTGTTTTCATATCATTCTTTTATGCTGTATATCTGTCTTCTCTCAAAACAAGGCTGGGGGACTTGCACTTGGACGGGCATTTTTGAGTGGCTGTTGACTGCTGAGGTTGCTGCCCCTGGTCTGCACTCCCAGGGAGAGAGGATGTCCCTGCCTGTCTGAGGATTGCCTACGCATCCGGATGCCACATTGGGGATGGGGAGACTGGTGTGCCAGTGGATGGCAGGCAGAGAGCCATGCACCTGGCTTGTCCCCTCCTGTCTCTCCTGCCTTCCCTCGCTGCCATCTGTGGAGGGGCAACAGCAGAAACATATAAACAGATGGGCTGGGGCTTTGGGGCTCCTTGACAGGGAAATTCGTTTCCACAAATGCCCACCCTGCTCCCTGCAGGTCCTCTGAGGCTTGTGGGTAGGGGAAAAGCCCCTTTCTCAGGCCCCAGAATTCTAAGTGTCTGTGGGTGAGTGCAGATGGAAGTGTCGGGGGACAGCATCAGTCGCTAGCAGGCTATCTCTGTCTGAAGGTGAGCCCGACACAGAACTGGCAGTGTACACACGATTTCAAGTGCCAGGGGGTCTAGATTTTAAGCCCTGTGTTGCCACTTGCTAGTGGGGTGACCTGAGCAGGTTGCTTCTGTTTCCTCATGTGTAAAATGGAGTGACAATAAGTGCCGAGTCCAGGGGCACAGCAAGTGCCCAGTGATGCTGGCTTTTGGTATCACTGTTGTTCCTCTGTTGTTTTGAGAATGTTATGCTGCAGACAGGATTTGAGCTCATTAGAGGCCTCTGGCATTCAAAAGACCTGGGTTCAAGTCCAAGTTCAAGTCAAGCTGTTGACTTGGGGAAGTCAGTCCCTTTTCCAGCCCTCCTTTTCTCATCTTTAAAGTGAGTTATGACCATAAGAATTGCTTGCTTCAGCAGGTAGAGGCCTCTGTGTTGGGTCATTTAATCATTTTCATCAGGATTTTTCTTTACATTTCCCGTAGCCAAGCAGCTGCCTTTGGGACGGGATCTTTTCACCAGGCAGTGGGTCCATGTTTCCTATGGGGGCACAGAATAAGAGGATGAGGGCATGGCTCCTTGTGCCAGACCCCCCTTCCCCAGCCCAGGCTTGGCTCTACTTGCATGGACTGTGTTCTTGGAACCAGGGCGGCGTCCTGGCACCTGCCCCACAGCCTTCCTGATGCCCTGCTTTGTGGAGAGTCACCGCTCCCTCCCCTCACAATGAGGACCTCTGTTCTTGGGCACCGCCCACAAGATGTGGCAGCGTGGTGCCCTGGGGCCTGCATGTGTCTGCGAGGTGAACACAGAAGTCTCTTGTTGGCAACCCTGGAAATGCAAACTGAACATTTGCTAAGCCACATGTTGTCTTACAGCCTACCTGGCAATACAACTGTCACTCACGGGGCGGGTGGGGGAGATGGGAAAGGGGAGCTGCACCTCTCTGGGCCTTAGTTTCTCCATCTGCAAACTGGGAATTCTAATACTTGTAGATGATGTAGAGCATATGTGTAGCAAGTTGAAGCAGCAGAGGACCATTGTCACAGGAACAGCCTTAGACAACTGCAAGTGCTTTGTGCAGTGTTGTGAAAGCTTATGGTGTTTCCATAGACTTTGGGGCTGGCTCAGGTGGCCTAGCTCACCTCTCCACACCAAAGCACTGTCTCCCTTCTTGCCTCCTCTGTACCTCTCCACCCCTGCCCTCCCCACTTTCCCCCCACACAGACACACCAGGACTGTGGCCTGGCTGTCAGCAGTGTGGAGGAACTGGCACCAAGGATTGTGCAGAAGGGGTGGCCTTGGGCACTCAGACTGTTGTCTTTGTCCTTGTGTTCTCAGAATAATAGGACGTCCATGAACAGACACAGGCTGGAACGCTATCCAGGCCCCTCCTGTCAGTCCCATATGGTTTGCAAACATGGCCCGTATTAATTTCCGTCTCATCCACAGAGGGCCTAAGGAAACCTCCTCAGTGGACTGAGAGCTCCTTTCAGGTTGCTCTTGCATAATGTCTTGTTTCCAATCATTCTCAGTCTTCACTGCCTCTGCATCAGGGACTCTGTCCTGTACTGGAGGCCTGGGAGAGTCGGAGACTCCAGGCCAGCCAGGAAGAAGCAGCCACTGAACTTAGAGCACCTTGTAGGCTTCACCTGGGGCCCACGACCCTGGCCCCACTGTGCTTCCTTCTAGTTCCCTTCGAAAGGCCCTTCTTCCCACAGGCCACCATCCACACCCTTGGTCAGCCGGGAATACTGGAGGACATTTGGCAGAATGTGGACTCTCCTCTACCTGCCCCTCCCTAGGGAAAAGCACTTCTGGGGCACCCTCAGGTGAAGGAAGGCCGCCCAGGTCTTCAATCCCAAAGCAGAGGGGTCAAGGGCTGGGGTCCAGGGCCCACTCCCTTGCGTGACACCTGCTCCTGACAGCTTGGGCAGATTGCTTGTAAAAGGCCTCATTTGTAAAAACATGGACAAAGTGGCACCTGCCCACCTGGGTTCACTGTGAGAGTCAGAGGAGAATGCCATATCAGGTCCTCACATGTGCCTGCCCATGCACAGAAAGCACTCAGTAAAGGTTAGGCCGTTTTTCAAAACTTTTAAAGTAATTTGAGGCTGGATGGAGGTTTTATGGTCCTGCTGACCTGGGTGGAGATTCATTCACTCAGCAGATATTGAGCATCTACGGTATATACATCAGGTACTGTTCTAGGCATTGGGGATTCAGCTGTGAACAAAACAGATCACATTCTGTCCTCTTGGAGCTTCCCCTTAGATAGGAATTCCAGCAGAGGTTGAGGGAGGGTGACTTCCAATACAAGGTCTCTTATCCTCTTGCGCACATGAAGGGGAGCTGTTCTGAGCATGGGTGCAGCTATGGGGAGGGGGACCACCATGTACAGGGAGCCTGCCTGGGCTTTGGGGCATTGTCTGTTACTAACCACCTCCACAATCCTTTATGCTCTGGGTATTGTCGGCCCTATTTTACAAAACAGGCAGCTTTGGCTCAAGAGAGTTTTAGAAACTTGCCCCAAGTCACAGTAATTAATGGCAAGGCAAGATTCAAACCTGGGTCTTCCTAACTCTAAAGCTCGCACCCTTTCCATGATGCTGAGCCACTGCATTTCTTCCAGTGCCTGGCCTTTCTTTGGAGCTGTCTGTGTGATGGGTGTGGGGAGGTTCAGAGGAGCTGAGGCACGACGCCCCATCTCCGTTGGGTTCTGAGAAGACACCTCCATACTGCACTGTCCTAGAGACGGGTGGGATCAGACCAAAGCAGGGCCCAAAAGAGGAGAAAGGAATTCCATGCGGGGGTCTAGGGCAGTACTTGCCCCACGAGGCAGCGTTGGAGCAGAACTTGGAAGAATGCTGGGACTTTTTTACACAGATAGTGAAGAAACGTTTCTAGAGGGCAGGGACAGACAATGCCTAGAGGCAGAAAGGCTGGTAATGGATTTGGGGACTGGCCATTCCTGTGACTGGAGCTTTGGGCTAGATGTGAAGCCCAGAGGGGTTTTGTAGGAGAAAATGTATCCGAGTCAAGTTGGCATCAAGTCACTGAGGACCTCGAGCACCAGAGTGAGGAGTCTGCCCTCCATCCTGAGCACTGGGAGCCAGCGAGGGTCGGTGAGCCCAGCAGAGCTGTGCTTTAGAGGCCCATCAGCTTTTTGGAACTTGTCCTCTGGCCAGCCCTAAACCATAAACAGAAAGGACCTGGACCCGGAAGGACACATTTGCTTCATCTAAGCAAACATTTACTAAACACTGTCTGCATGCCAAGCCCTGCGTTAGGTTTAGGGACAGACAAGGCAGGAGAGGGAAAGAAGTAAAATGAGTGCCAGGTGCTCCCCCCCAGCACCTGCGCTGTGTCGTGGACACACCTTGCTGACCCGCTATTTCAAGCCAGGACTCGCCCGTGCCGCCAGCTACTTTGGTCAGCAAGGTGTTTAAAATTACTTAAATTAATGTAAGTGCAGACACAAGTTATCTATCTCATGACCAGTCAGCAAGGTGTTAATGGATGAGGTCTGTTATCAGACTAGAACTTTTGGAAGAACATTTCAGGCATCACAGAGGGGCCTTTTCACCTGCCCTGGAGAAAAAGGCTGGTGGAGCCTGTCACCGAGGCTTCTGCCACCGCCGAGGGGGTCTGGTCCTGCCCATCTCAGTCTCCCCACCCTCCCAGAGAACTCTGACTTCCACTTGTAATTGCCTAAAGGTGGAATTAATTAGGTCCTGTCATTCTAAGGGCTCTGCAGGGGTGGCATATTTTTTTCTCTAAATGCACATATTCTTTTGAGGGCTGTGTCTTCCTTTATCTTTTGCAGAAAATCACTAAATTAAAAGAATTGCCATTTCAAATTGCAGATTAAAGAGAAACTTAATTAGAAGGAATGAAGGCAGTTTGGAGCTTTTGTTCTTAACATGTGGGGTTTTTTTTCTTTTGCTCCTGAATCGCTGCACTTGGAGTTTGTATATTTTTATTTTAGGTGAAATGATTTCCCTAATTAAGCCTGTCGTTCATCACCACCTGTTCTCTCTAAAATATATGGCTATGTTATTAAGCGTGCAAGTGAATGTATAAATTAATTCAGCAGGGAATTAGTGTTGACTGGGATGTTATTAGGTTTCATCCAATTTATCTGGTAAGAAAACTGATATTTTTCCCCAATAAAGTGAAACAGCAGCTTATTAAGTTTTTTCAGTCTTTTGTTGAGCACTTGTTTTGTTGCAGGCAAGTGCTAGGCAGGGGGGTAGGGGCAAATGTGGTACAGCCCCTGCCCTTGAGGGGCTCATGGGGAGCCAGGCAGGGAAGCCAGCAGGGAAACTGGCAATTAGGATACCATAGGCTGAAATCAAGGTTAGTCTCGAGAGGGGCTGAGGTCAGGGGATACTTCCTAGAAGAGGTGACCCCTGAAGGGCAGGTAGACTCAGTCTGTGGAGAGGTTGGCAGAGTGGGCTAGAGGGGTATGCCATGATAATTCAGACAGAGGATAGGGCCTGGAGGAGGCACGGTAAGATCCTAGGCTGGACAGTTAGCTAGGTTGCTGGCGGTTCTGAAGAGCTTGGGTTTCTTCCCCAATCCATGCTTCATGCTTCATGCCTCTCTTCTCACCTTCTGTGCCAGGAGATGTGTAGGGGGAATTTATATTGGCAGAAATACTTAAGTTCTGATTTTAGCCAGTGGAGCCCCAGGTTGTCAGAGGTGAAATGCCTTACAATTCATATGGTCTCTCCCCCTCCTCCACTTGTGGGAAAACTAAGCCTCCAACCTTATTCTCACCTAGACCCTCCCCACACCATGCCCCTTAGCTTGCTGCCTCCTCTCTGTTCCTGACAACCAGAAATTGAGCAGAGGGAAGGGGAGGCATTGTGGAGGAGCACAGGACAGTCCCATGCCCCATGCTCCCATCTCCTGCTGTGCCCAGGTCTCCATCTCAATGGGGCATCACACAGAGTTCTTCCCTGTTGTCACCTCCTACATTCCTCCCATCATTGAGGGATCTGGCCTTCATCGCCTTCCCTAATTGGTCTCCCTGTCTCCAGGGTTGCCCCAAACCTCCAGGGTTGCCCCAAACCCACCCTCTATCAGTAGTCAGAGAGGACTCTAAAACCCAGTCTGAGAATGGAATTTCTTGATTCAATCCATCCATAGGATCAAGTCCTAGCTGTTTAGAAAGGGGCTCTCTGACGAGGCACTTACTTGTCTACCTGGTCCCAGTGCTCTCCCCTGCCCACTGTCAGCCTTCCAGGGCTCTGCAAGGTAGGTGGCTCAGGTCAGAACCTGCTTCACCTCTTCCTAACCCCCTCCTCTGCCTCAAAAAAAAAAATACCTCATTTCATGCTGGTGTGTTTCAGCAGGAGCCCTGGTGGGAAAGCCTGGCTGCTGGGAAGCCAGGGAGAAGCCCATGGTGACATGTGTGCCAAGGCGCTAGCTCTGGGCTTCACCCCCTCACACCCTCTATGAAAGCCCAGCTCATGAGCCAGATGGAAGAGGGCTTTCTCATACACGCAACCCCAGGACTTGTTCCTTAGAAGGGCCTTGAGGTCATTGCTGTCTTATATGTCCCTATTGTTGGACACCGGACAGAACTGTGGCCAGAGAGGAGGGCAGGCGTCCCAGCACTCCTCACTCTGTCCCTGCTCCATGCTGCCAGTCCTGACATCCAGGCTGCTCACGAAGACTGGAGTTTTCTGGGGGTTTTCCCATCCTGGTTAGTCCAATGCTCAGGCCAGAAGCCTGTTGTCTCCTCTTTTTCTCACGCTCCATACTGAATACAGGGACAGGTCCTGTGTCCCTGCCTGCATCTGACCACTCACTGTCATGTCCATGCACAGCTCCAAGGCCAGCCCTTTCTGCAATACCTTCCTCTCCCTGTGCTCCCCTCCATCTCTCTCTCTTTTTTTTAAATAAACTCTTTTAAAGAACAATTTTAGGTTCAGAGCAAAATTGAACAGAAAGTACAGAGAGTTCCCATAAACCCTTGCCCTCTATCTCTTTTCAGTATTGCAATCCTGTTATAAAAGGTGCCAGGTTAAAACCTTCTCCATCATAACATCAGAATGGCTCTCCTTTCCTCTCAGAATAAAACCAAAGTCCTTCCCAAGGCCCACAAAGCCCAGCTTCCTCCCACTCACCTCCTCCCACCCCCACTACCCTCCAGTCGCCCCAGGCTGTGTTGTTTCTCCAACACCCCAGGCGTGTTCCCACCTCAGGGCCCTTGAACTTGCTCTTCCCTCTGCCTGGAATGTCCTTTCTTCCGGCAGATGTCCACATGGCTCGTCCCTCCTTTCCTTCAGGAATTTATTCAGGTGTCACCTTTCGAGAGGCCTTCCCTGCCCCGCTTTCATTTCTCCACAGCACTTACCACCAGCTGGTGTGCTGTGGCTCTGACTGTTTACTCTCTGTCTCTCCTCACTTGGGCTCTGAGCTCCACAGGCAGGGATGGCTCTGTTTTGCTCACTGCTTTTTTCCCAGCCCCGAACTGTGTTTGGCCCGTGTGCATGAGTGTTTAGAAGTGAGATAGGTGAATGGATGGCCTGCTGGGCCCCACTGCAGTCTGAAGGTGACCACATACACGTGGGTCCGACATGTCTGGCAGGAATCTCCCTGCCGTTTTCCTTAGTGGCTGATAGAGTGTTTGGAGGGATAGAGGTGCTCGCAGACCTGATGCAGGGTTTTGTCTCAGTCATAGAACAGGTTCATTCCCATCCTCAGTCCTCATAGACAGCAGTCACCACAGACAGGCTGGGTTTTCCCACCACCTTCTGTGAATGTGAGGTTGATGGCTGTATGTCCGGCTGGGGTCAGAGGACGGCTCGCCACATCTGTGCTTGGAGGGGAGGGAGATGTGTCGCTTGGCCGAAGATGTGTGTGTTGGCCGGCAGCTGGACATGGCTTTGGGAGCCTTATTTTGCAGGCCCCGGCCCGGTTTACTCAGCATCTGCATGTACCGGGCCCTTAGGATGGATTCCCTCATCGGGTGGTCACAGCAGCCTGGTGACCGAGGAAATGGGGCCTCAGAGAGGTTAACTAACTTAGCCAAGGCTCCCAGCCAGCTAGGGCAGGCTTAGGAGAGGAGAGGAGCTCAGGTTGGTTCAGTAGCTACATGAGGTGACTAGTACCGTGTCCACATTGAGCAGACATGGTATGAAAAGTAAGTATAATAACACTGAGCACGGACTACACCCAGGCACGCTGCTGAGAGCTCTGTGTGCATCACGTGATGGCAGCCTCACAACAACCCCACGAGGTGGGTGCAGTTCTCATCCCTGGTTTTCAGAGGAGGAAACTGGGGCCCAGAGAGAAACTTGCAAGGTAGACTCTCTGGTCTCCGGGAATATTCCAGCAGCTCCGGTTTCAGCTCAGTGTTTTCTGATCTTTGTGCATTATCTCCAGGGTCCTGCCCTCAAGTGGCATCTTCCCCAAGCCCATGGGAGTGAACGATGTTCCCACAGGCCCAGCAAGGGACAAAAGCATGTGGGAGAGCCTGTCTTCCTATGACGGACATTGTCCGGCCTCACCTGGGGGCTGGTTCCAGGGCAGGGCTGTGTAGGACCCACACAGGGCACACTGAGTGATTTGGGGGATGCCAAATGACCCTGACTGGAACTGTATAGGGTTGTCCCAGGAGAAGGGGGACCAGTGTGGCCGGTGCAACCCTAGTTGGGATAGGAAAATGGGAGGAGGAGAGAAGCCACTTGGAGGCAGGTTTCTGGCACAAAATTAGAACTGTCCAGGGGACTGAGCCTCCGCTGCAGTGCCATCCCCACCCACCCACCCCTTGCTGGAGGTTGCAGGGGCCTTCCTGTGGGGATAAGGCTGGGCTCAATGCCTCTGCAGATTTTACCAGCCCACTGAAAGTACCGCCTGGCTTTATTTTAGCAGCAGCTTCATGCCCTGTGTTAAGTTCACATCTTTTGAGCCATGTTTGTTCATTGTTTGGAACTCTTCCTCCTACAAATTATAAAGCTCCAATGAGAACAGTCCATCGACTCTTACCCCTCTGTGCCACCCAGGAACTCCTCAGGCTGAGCTCAGGTAACCATGCACTCTCTCTCTGTCCCCCACAGCCCAGTTCAACGGCAACGAGAAACGACAGTCATCCCCCTCTCCTTCCCGGGACCGGCGGCGCCAGCTTCGAGCTCCTGGAGGGGGCTTCAAGCCCATCAAACATGGGAGCCCCGAGTTCTGTGGGATCCTGGGAGAAAGAGTGGATCCTGCTGTCCCTCTGGAGAAGCAAATGTAAGTTCTCAGGTGCAAAGCCCAACCTCCGCTCCTGGTTCATGGCATCACTGCTCTTCCCTTTATTTTTCTGTATCTTGTTTTAAAAATTCACAGACTAAGAAATGTTAGGGCCACAGAGCTCTTTTAGTCTATGCCCTTCCCTACCCTGCCCCTGTGTACAGATGGGCAGGTTGAGGCTCATGGAAGGTCAAGGCCACCATGAGGCCAGTGGCAGAACAGGGTTGGAGCGCGTGTCTCACTCCCAGCCAGGTGCCGCCTCCGTCCACACTGCCTCACCTCCCTTACCTCTGATGACTAGCAAGAGGGACACAGTTCACCCCTTCCTCTTACATCCCAGTGTCTGTTTTCATCATGCAGTAAATGAGGTTTTTGTAGCTATATGTATACTAAGTCCTGTCCCCTGATTGTAAATTAGATTTATTTTCTAGCTTGTGACATTTTTGCCCCACATCTGCTTGGTATTAATTGGGCAAGGCCTCAACACTCTTGATTTGAGTTTTTTCAGCCCTCTTCCTCCTCACTTCTCCCCAGCACTGCCGGTCGGGCCCGTTTCTGCCCCCCCCTTGACAGTGATGACCATCTCCCTTCTCTGCCAGGGTCTGAATGTGTGCAGGTCCCTGCTCTTCTCTGAAACCTTCAGTGTCTCCCCATCACCTCCTGGACAGAGTCCCATATCCCAAGCCTGCTGCTCACTCGGTGAATTGCCCCGGATCGCTTTTGCATTTTCTCAGTGTTCCACACACCTGAACTATAGTGAGCTCCAGGAACATGATAAAGCAGATCCCGAGTGTTGTGCTGGTACCTTCAGGTGTATCCTTCTCTTAACAAGCAAATGTGTGATAAATGGCTTATCATCCCTATTGCACAGATGAGAAAATCGGGGTTCTAAGAGGGGCAGAGCCTTTGCTAGACTCTCAGGGTTCCAGTGCAGAGGTAGGATTTGAACTCCAGCCCTGTGACTCTCCCCTCACTTCCCTCTCCTCATGCACATTCTTGCCTCCACCCGTAGCACATGCCTGGCACAGAGCAGGCACTCAATCCTCCAAGAGATTAGCTGACACTAAGCTGGTTCTTCGTAAGACTGTTTCATGTGGATCATGAACTATATCAGTCTCCACCCTAGGGATTCTGGTCTCAGCACGGCTGACAGTGCATCCCTCGCAGGAAATGCTGGCCCGGTGAGCAGGATGCAGGGTTTTCCGATGATGTCATGTGCTCGTGTGCCTTTTTAAAGCATGTGCTATCCGCTGGGGAGGCTGCAGCCTGCTCTGTGCCTGCCCTGTGCCTGCTGTACTGAGCACATGGGTGGGGGGATAGCTCACAGCAGGCGTTGTGTTCATCATTTCTCATAGCCACGCAGATTGGGTGGCAGGTTTTGCTTATATCTGATCAAACTGTGTACTTTTTAATCAACAAACAATGTGATCCAGAGATGCCAGGAGCTGTTCAGTGTGCATCCTGACCCAGGTCTGCCTGGGGTCAGCAGCCCAGCCTACCCTCCTCCCACCCTCTGGCAGAGCTTTCGCCAGGCTGGGGCCCTCAAAGGCAGTTCTGCTCGCTTTCCTGTTCCCGCCTGACAAGGCCCTTGGCCAAGTCCAGAGTCATGGCTGGCTTTCCCTCCCCGTCATCTCTTCTTCCCAGGATTATTCTGGCCTATGAAGTTCCTGACTCATCACCAAGAGGTGCGCTCAAGTAAAATCCCACTTCCATCACAGCCGGTGACCCAGACAGAGAGGATCACCTAATCCCCACCTGGCTGATGATGCCTCAGAGTTTAAGAGGCTCCTCCAAGTCCCAGCCTCTCCTCCGCCCTAGCACAGGGGAGAAGGGGGATGGGGGCTAACACACTGAGGGCTGTTGAGGATGGGCACTCACACATCTGCCTGGGCACCCACACTGCCTGCTGTCCTTCCTGGGACGGTGGAAAAGCTGCTCAGGTGCTCAAGGAACAGCCCCATCCCCCGCCGCCTGGAGACAGCCCACAGCCCCTCCATCCTGCGTCATGATTATCATCAGTATATAAACATGTTCTAGTCACAGTTGTTTTTTTTGAATTCTCACATATTGATCTTTAGAGAGAGTGGAAGGGAGGGAGGAGTGGGAGAGAAAGAGTAAGACACCTCGATGTGAGAGACACATCGACCAGTTGCCTCCCCCACACACCCCACCGGGGCTGGGGATCAAACCTGCAACCGAGGTATGTGCCCTTGACCGGGAAGCGAACTCTCGACCCTTTGGTCCATGGGCCGACGCTCTAACCACTGAGCAAAACCAGCCAGGGCACAAACTTTAAAAAAAACCACAACTTCTTAAAAGTAAATAAATAAATGAAATATAGCTCCCGCTCCTGTTGGGACCATAAGTTCCCTGAGGGTAGAAATTTGTTTGGGTCACCACTGTTTCCTCAGTGTGTAGAACACTGCCTGGCACAAAATAGGTGCCCAATAAATAGCTGTCTGATGAATGGACAAAGTCCCCATAGAGCTGCCGGCACTTTCTCTCTCCTTTTCATCACCTCCCCTTCTCTCTCACCCACTACAGTTTGCTTCCCTTTCCTGCCCAGGTCACCAGGTGACCTCCTGTCCTCCATGGCAGTCAGCAGAGTAGACGGCTCCCTCCTTCACACACACACTGCTCTGGGTTTTTCTCCTGCCTCCCTGGCTGCTGGCTCCTCACCTCAGCTTGGCCTGAAGGATGGACTGTCTCGGGCTCAGTTTCCAACCACATACTCTCCCTGGGCTGTCTCCTTAGAATCCTGGTGGTGATTCACCGGTGCACGTCCCCAGCCCACACTTCTCCCAGAACACCCAACTCCCACATCTAGCTGCCTTCTTGGCATCTCCACATGGCTGACGAATGGGCATCTCAAATTTAACGTGTTCAGATCTGGGCTCCTAATCTGCTCCTAGACACTCAGCTCTTCCCCCAGCTTCCCCACCTCGGTAAACAGCACTACGTCTACCTTGTTGCTCAAGCCACAAACTTGGAGTCATCTTCAGTCCTCTTTTTTTGCCTTACATCTAAACCATTAGTAAGTTCTGCCAATTATCCATCCACAATACAGCCCAAATCTGTTCATTCCTCTCACCTCTGTGTCTGGACCACTGTGGAAGCTTCCTAACTTGTATCCTGCTTCATTTCCCCTCTGGCCCCTCTTCAGGGCAGTCCGGTTGACCTTTTGTAAGATCATCCAGAGCGAGTGACATGTCGTTTTAAAACTCTCATTGCCCTCCACTATGCTTAGAATGAAATCAGACTTCTTCCCTTGGCCCACAAGGCCTCAGGGAACCGGGCCCTACCTCCCACTCTACCCTGGTCTAGCACCACTTCCCAGGCTCACAGTGCCCGACCTTCCTTGCTGCGTCTCTGCTCCATGAGCACCCTGAGTTCATTCCTACTTCAGGACCTTTGCATTTGCTGGTTCCTCTGCAGAGTATGTTTTCTTTAGCTCTTCACCTGATTGGCTCCTACTCACCATGCGGAGTCTCGGGTCAGAAGTCATCTTCTTGGAAGCCTCCTGCATTCTAAAGTAGGCTTGGCCACCCCACCCCCACCCCCAGGTCATTACCTTATCACAAACCCAGTATTCCTGCATAGCACTTGTTATCTGAAATCATTTCCTGAATCTGTTTGCTGGTTCTCCATCTCCCTGTATAGGCCCTATGAGATCAAGAATGGAGTCAGTAGTGAGTAAATATTGGACAAGCTAATGGCTATTGGATGGGCTGGATGGCGATGGTTGAATCTTAGTCCCCATGTTGGACCTGATGGGCCAGCTCCACTGAGTCCAGCACATCCCTGCGATGTCCTCCTGCCTAGATTCGCTTTTGGGTCCAGGCAGAGTCTGCTCGGGGCCAGCATTTGGCTCCAGCTCCCACAAGATCACCCAGGCCCATCCTCTCTCCTGGCCAGTGGCTTCCCCCTCAGTGTCCTTTGGCCCTTCTCTCCTTTGATAATCCACTGTGGTCACTGCCTTTCTCTCATTTGGAGGAGCTGGAGCAGCCCAGGGGGAACTAGCAGCTTATCCTGTTGACCCCCCCGTGATTGCCCTTAACGAGGACCCAGAAGCCCCCGGGAGGCCCGACTGCCACCACCTTCCTAGAGCCCACTTGCTCCTGTGCTCAAGGGTGGGCAAGAGGCAGCCCTTCCCTGAAGGCCACTTCCAGGCCTTTCCCTAAGGACACCTCTGCTTCAAATGGCTGGAACTCGTTCTCCTAATAAAACAGTGATTTTTGTCAGCTCACTGGGGTATCTTACACAGGTGAAATCTCCCAGAAAACAATCTTACCCGATCTGTTAACTGTTGTTTCTAGTCAGCGCCATCCTTTCTGTTTCTCCCAATTACAGTCCTGTGTCCTTTCTGAAGCTCACCTGAGCCTTCACGCCTCTGGAAGTGTTTTAATTACAGCAGCCCCTGCAGCCCCCAACTTCACGTCCCTCTTCATTTCTGTGCAGGTTTAGAAAGAAAGGCGGGTCTGTGGTCCGCATGCTTCCCTACTTTTTCCCTTGGCCAGTCTCCCCTCCAGGTGTTCAGCCCCAGGGCTGACCTGTGAGAGGTCACTTCCTGGGTGGGCGGTCAGCGACTCGGTCACCTACTCGTTGGACAGGAACACTCACACCTACTCTCCAGCCCTTGCTTTCCTGAAGCTGGTTGGGTTTTTCTTGTCTATAACCACATCACCACCCCCACTGCTAGCTGTCGAGAGCACTGCCTTGCGAATGGCAGGAAGTGAAATGGTGAAAGGCAGTGAGTGTGAGTGCAGTGTGTTTCTCTAAGAGAATGTCCATAACTGAACTCTCAGGGCTGCCGACAGGGCAGGACCGGGAGGCAGCATCCCCGCTCACACCTGGGAATTTAAAATGCAGCCTCCGGCACAGGCAACAGCCTGAAATATGATCGTTGGGGAAGTTGGCCATGTGGAAGTTCAGCCTCGTTTTGCTAATGCTCGTAGCTGCCATTCATTGAAACTCACCCCCTCCCAGACTCTGCATAAGCCCTTTTATGCATCACCCCATTTAATCTTCAACCCCAAAACGGGTGGAAGGGATCCTAATTTGATAGAGAACCAAGGCTCAGCCAGGTTAAGCCACTTGTCCCAGACCACCTGGCTGGACAGTGACCGAACCCCATGATCCAGCCTCTGGTTCCCTTCCTCACCCCGTCTCTCACCACCTGCCTTCAGAGACTGTAATGTAAACAGAAATGTGTCCTGAGTGTACCCATCTTAGGATCTTCGCTCTTCCACTGGATTTTTACCTTCCATTCTCAACAATCACTCTTCCCCTTTTGTTCTGCATTTGGGGGCCTTAGGCCATCAGCCACTGCACCCCTCCTCCTGATCCTGCCGCTCCTTCTGATTCTGTCCCAAAGCAGTGATGCTGGATTCCCACATGCCCAGTCGATGCCAGATTCACTCCACAGGAGCATTGGGGTGACCACCCTTTTGAGTGACAAGCACTGCTCACTTGTCCTACAGATGTCACAGAGTCAACACACATCATTCTTGTCAATACCCTCTGATGGCTTCGGTGTCACTCAGACGGAGAAAGTCAGAATCCTCACATTGCACACTAGGCCCCCAGACCCGGCCCTGACTCATGACCTCTTGGGCCTCACTGCCGACCCCTGCCCCTTGCCTCACTCCACAACGACCTCCTTGCTGTTTCCAAAACTCAGCAGACACTCCTGCCTCGGGCCTCTGCCTTTGCTGCCTGTCCCTCCGCCAGGATGCTCTTTTCCAGCCGATGTCCTTCAGGGCTTCCTCCATCACCTCCTTCAGGTCCACACTGAAATGTCACTCTCTCCTGGAAGGCTTCCCCGGCCACTGCTTAAATTAGCAGCCTCGACTGAGGGCTCCAGACCCCGAAGCCCGAAGCCCAGCGTCATCTCCTCTGTAGCCCCTGACTAGAATGTCAGCTTCATGAGGGAGGCGACTGTGGGTTTGTTCACTGTTCTCTCCCCAGGATCTGGCAGGCAGCAGGCACTCTGTAAATACCTACTGAATGGCTGGACGTGCGTGCACACACTCATCTGCTTCATACCAAGGAGGCCTAGGGCGTGACAGCTGCCCTTCAAGGGGGCTGAGCCTCCTCAGAGAGGAGATTTCACGGTGTCAGCTGTGGGGGTCCTGTCCTAGAGTTCTGACCCTCTCTCTTCTCCCCAGATGGTATCATGGAGCCATCACCAGAGGGGATGCGGAGAACCTGCTGCGACTGTGCAAGGAGTGCAGCTACCTTGTCCGGAACAGTCAGACCAGCAAGCATGACTACTCCCTGTCCCTGAAGTGAGTACAGCCCCATCACCCCCAAGCCCTCCTCAGCAGCCGCAAGCACAGCTCGAATGTCTGGCAGAAAGACCCTCCGGCGTCCCCCCGGGAAACTTGCCAGCACGAGTTATTTCAAGCCTGGGTTTTTCAATTTGATCTTACTCTCCTGGGATACAGAGGGGTCTTTATGTTGTGTTTCTGCCTCCCCAGAAGAGGAGGGGCCTCTTCCTAGGATTTATATTAAATAACCAAGAATAGCTTTCACATCTGCTGTGAGCCAGAGACTGTATAAAGCTCATAAGATACGTAGTCTCTCTCAAACCTCACCACAACCCTTTGATGAAAAACATATTGTCCCCATTTTGCAGGTAAGGAAATTGAGGCACAGAAAGGGGCCATGGCTGGCCTAAAGGGTAGGGTCAGGACTCAGACCAGCTGTTTGGCTCTTCAGTACACCCCACTGCTGCTGTGAGAATGACCTTTTCTTATGTCTGTGTCGCTCTTGGTACAGGTCTGATTTCTAGGTATTTCACAAAGGTTGTGTGGAACGCTGGGAAGAGCTGGGAAGAATTCTGCTGGTGGTGGCATCTGTGGCTGCTTTGTAAACTGTCAGGTCTTTGTGTAAAACTGTCAGTGCCCACAAGGCATTGTTGTCAGTTTAGGCAGCCCCAACATAAACAAGAGTTTTTTGGTTGAGTGATTCATCAGTCAGTGCTATCATTAGATGAGACCCAACAGATTGTATAAAACCCATTGTACAGATAGGAAAACTGAGGCCCAGAGATAGGGGGAATTTCCTAAGGACACATAGAGAGTTAGTAACAGAACTGGGGTATAAAAACCCAGGTTCTTCAGCCAGCACAGACCACCAGGAACAGTGAAGTCCTCTCTGCTTCCCTCCTGCTCTCTTCACCAGTATTGGAGGCCGTGTGGTGGAGAGAGGGCTGCTGGCTATGTGCAGGCCAACCATGTAGACACCCTAAGATCAGTGAAGCCAAGGAAGGAGAGACTGGTCTATGCTCTCTGCTCAGAACCAACCCCACCTGGTCTGCTGGGCTCTGCTCTGTGAGGGAGAGTGACACACTGCAGAGCCGTTTGGGCAGGATACAGAGGCACTCCCTGGAATTCCATCTGGAGAAGGGAAGATGTGTTGAGACATGGTGGGAACCATAGATCTTTCAAGGACCATCAGGACGCAGAAGGAGCAGATGTGGTCTGGGTCCCCACATGGGGGGTTATGGGCGGGCAGATTCTAGCTCAGTGAGAAGAAACGTTTTCTAACAGTCAGAGCTGATCAAGAATTAGACCAATCTAACGCTGACTTAATAGGTAGTGAGCGTCTCATCATGGAGATGTGCACCAGGTGTTGGATGGCCACCTTTCAGGAAGGACATGGAGGGGATTTCTAACCAGCTGGGAAAGTGCTCAGGACAAATGGCACCTGTATACTTCATTGTCCACCCTCAGACCCAGCAGCTTAAAGAATCCATTCAGTGATCACAGCTGAGGAAAATTCAATAAGCTAAACAGCAACTGGGCTGGGATGCTGGGCTGTAGGCTGCCAAAGCCAGGAGAGGGTGGTCAGTGGAGGGACAAGAGCCAGGTACACACCACTGGCCATGTTGGTCATAGTTGGTCCTCAACTATTCACTGTTCCATGCATCCCCTCTCCCTCCCTCACTGTCGTGGTAACCTAGCAACCCTGGTGTCCATGAGTGATGCTTTCAGATCTCCACAGTCCCATCTCAAGGTGAATTGTGCTCTTCTGGGGTAGGAGAGATAAAGGAAGCCAGTAATATCAAAGGTGTGGCCTCCTTGGGGCCACCCTTCTCTGCTGACCCAGGGCTTCCTGCCCACCCCTTGGGCTTCCTCTGTGAAGCAGCCATCACCCTGGGAGCCTCTGAGCTCCTCAGGGGATCTCATTCCTCCTCTTATCCCATTGTCTGGGGCCTGGCGAGAGGGGCCTTCCCAAGAGGACTGAGTGAATGCACCAGAGAGGAGGGGATGGCATGCCCCATGCTAGGCCTACCTGTTCCTCCGTGAGGGCCAGGTAGTAGGACCCGTCTCGAGGGATGGACAGCACCTTGACTTTTCCTTGCAGTAACAAGCTTGTAGTCCATGGGCTGGGCTGGGTGCAGGGAGAAAGCGGGGGACAAGCTGCCCCACTCCCTGGCCTTGTGGGCTTGGCAGTCATGTCACCTTTCTGAGCCTCAGTATCCTCATCTGTGCCTGGGTAGAGGGGGCTAGCAATATTTTCACAGACAGAAAGCACCTCCAGCCCAACCAGTGCAGTGTAAACATTATTTACTTTATCCCCACCCTGCCCCTGCTTTCCCAGGTCAGCCCTGCAGTTTCTTTGAAGGCCATTCTCAAGAGCCACAGAAGGGACCTATTGCCCAGCATCCTGGACAGCAGTCCTGTCCTGCCACTTATTGTTCACTGTGTGACCTTGGTTGAGTTCCTTCCCTCTGGGGCACAGGATCCACGTCTGCCCAGAGTGAGACAGACTTTGATGGTTGCTGAGACACCTTCACCTCTGACGCTGAGGTGTCTCTGACTCCCCAGATTTCCCCTGTGTGTGGGCTGAGCCACTGGCCAGGGGAAGAGGGGGAGGAGGTTGAGGGCCTGAGATAAGAACACTCTGCGTCAGGCCCAGTTTGGATGACTGGTCTCTGTCCACAGATGCTGGGAGAGGAGGGTTTAGTTTTGCATGTTTGCCTAGAGCTATTAGATCCCAAAGGCCAGAGGGGTAGTCTCGCCTGCTCAGCTTTCCCTTGAGGAAGCCCAAAATTGGGGAAGTGAGCAAGGCCATCCCAGGGCTGGGTGGGCAGCTGGTTAAGGGAAGGGGGGCTTGCTTCCTAAAGAAGCCGCAATTCCCGATGACCAGTTTGTCTGCCAGCCAGTGAGCAACACCTGGCCTTAACCACCTGGACCACCAGTGGAACTGGGACTAAACATCCCGGCTGCCGGAGGCAAGTGCCAGCTTTGGCAGGCACAGTGAGGCATGAGGGCTGTCAGATTCCCAAGGCCTGCCTGGCCGGTGCAGGGTGGGGAGTGGCATTCCATGCACAGTGTTGGCAGGAGTGTGATGCAAATTCACATCGGAATTCCAGCTGTTTTCTTATAAACCTTAGGTCCTGCCATGAGAGTATTCTAGAGTGGAGAAACGACTTGGGGGAGTCTAGCCTCAGAGGACAGGGCCTCCACCCTTTCCGTCCTCTCGGCAGATGGTTATGAGAACCTTTTGTACCAGGCTCTGGACAAGGCCGCAGAGTAAGAGCTGAGGTGAGAACGGCCCTGCCCAGGCTGCAGAGCTCACAGTCTGGCCTGTGCATCCCAGGCCATGATGCACACAGTTCTGCACAGAGGGCCTTGCATGGGGGTAGCTTTCCCTGCCACAGAGGGTCAGGAGGAAGCTACAGGGAGGAGGTGCGCTTGAACCTTAAGAGAGGGCAGGTATTCCCCAGGTGGTGGGGACAGCGCAGGCAAAGCCCCAGATGTGCAGAAGAGCCTTGTGAGGAGTTGAGACTCGATTCTTAGTGATGAGGCCACTGAAGAGCAGGGTCCACTCTCAGGCACTTGCCCTGGGCTTAAACCCTACTTCTGCCCGACCCAGCCTCCCTGCATGTCTGCGGCACCTTACATGGTAGAGGCCTGTGCTTTTGCTCTGGGATGGGCCCACAGGATGGCCCCCCAGGCTGGTGAGGGCCAAGGTCACAGCCTCTTCCTCACCACAGGGTAGAGGCAGTGGAACGACCTTGCTAAGGCTGGAGCAGAGGCAGCAGATTCCCACCCCCTTCTAAGCATTCCTTATACCAGGTCAGAGGTCATCAGATGTCAAACTTGGAAGTGACCTGAGAGGCCCACCTAGTCCAATCCCTTTGCTTCCTGGGTGGGGAGACTGAAACCCATAGAGGTCTCACGATTGACCGAAGCCTTCCCAGCTGGCAGTTGAACACACTGACAAGTAGAGATGGCAACTGCTTCCCACTGGGGACTGGACAGATCCCTGCACCAGCCCAAGACGGCACCTGCATTGCCCACCCATTGCCTCTCGGTTCTCTCTGTGGCGGACACCCCTCCTCCACCCCGACCTGTGGAGCAACCTTACTGAGATCCTGACTAATGGCCTTTGAGCACTGCATTTATCCCCTCCCCTCTGCAAAACTCTCCCTCTTCCCCATCTACAGCCTGGCTTGACCAAGCGCAGGCCCTTAGGGCGCCCTCTCAGCTACCGACAGACACAGTGGCCCCGACACCAACCACTGACCCCCTGCGTATACTCAACACAGCCTCTGGAAGCAAAGGATTGAGCCTTTAGAAATTGGCACGAAAACATCACACTCTAACAGTTTCCTGTCTGGAAAGGCAGGCAGTGGGAAAAAGAGATGAAAAGTCTTGAAAAATCTCATTAAAAGAGTTCTTTAGGCATTTTGGACTATGAATGGCTTTTTGCAAGTTCTAGTTCCATGAGTTTTTGCAAAGGAATCTGGACAAGATGAGGGAAACAGGACTTCAAAGCTGGAGGGCTTGCAGCTGGGGGGCAGGGAGCAGGATGAGTGCCAGGGCCTCCCTCCCTGTGTGCGGGGCGGCTTCTGCCTGCGTTGGGCCCCTGCCTGGGAGACAGAGCAGCACTTCTTAGGCTTCTGCAGGATGCTACTTCTCCTTTGACAGGAGCCCAGCCTCACCTCTCTTTAGGCAGTGAGAGTCCCAACCCCAGTGGGGGAAATGGCCCTCAATAGAAGGGCCATCTGCTTTCAAATCCCCAAAAATAAAGTGCACAACATTCTTGCAAATGTGGCCCAGATTCTAACCTCAGGAGGTGGCTTCTGGGGTCTGGCCTGTTTCCATCAGGGTGCAACTCAGACTTGACTATTCCAGAACCTTCCTCAGTCCCCATAAGCTCTGCCCCATTCAGTGTCACTTATTTCCTGAGCTCCAACCCTCTGGGAGTTCATAGCCGGAGGGGAGAAGATATTTACACCTGTAACTCATATACAGACAGTCTCTGACTTAGAAAGGTTTGACTTACCGTTTTTTGATTTTACGATCCTGTGAAAGCGATTTACATTCAGTAGAAACCATACCTCAGATTCTGAGTTTTTATCTCTTCTCAGGCCAGCAATACGTGGTACGATACTGTCTTGTGCTGGACAGCAGCTGTGAGCTGCAGCTCCTAGTCAGGCCCTCAGCCACAAGGGTCAAGCACTGATACTCACAGTGCATTATTAAATGCATTTCCAACCTAACATACTTTCAACTTAACGATGGGTTATCAGGACATAACTTCATCGTAAGTCAAGGAGCAACGTGTTTAGAGCTACCCAAGGCTGTAGGTGCTCAGGGCCGTGACAGAGGGAAGGACCCGAAGAGGGGGTATGGGAAGGATGAACAGGGCTTAGACCTGGGGACAGGGCAGAGTGGGCAGCCTGGGCAGAGGGAATGGCACAGAGGCAGGGAAGTACAGAGCTTGTGCAAAAGCAACAAATAACACTTCAGTGGGAGCCAAGGAAAGGTACAGTCCCAGTCACCAGGCTGAGGAATTGGGGCTCTAACCAGTAGGGCAGGGGCCATCCTGAAGGTTTTGAGCAGGGTGTAGTCATGTCCTCTGAGCTGTATTCTAGAACCTTCAGTGACCCTGGGTGCACCATGAGTCCCGTTGAGGAAGGGGCATCGCTTCTGCCCCCATGTGTGCACAAATATGCCAAGAGGCTGGGAGGCGGGCAGGCATTCCAGGGGGAGATCCAGGGCAGCCCGTTTCAAGATGTAGAGGTAAAAAGTTTGGGCTCTGCATTCAGAGATACCTGGGTTCAAATCCTGGCCTCATCTTTGACCTGCTGTGTAATGTTGGGCAAGTGACTATACCTCCCTGATCATCACCTGGAAAACTGTGTAGGCCACTCTCCTAAAGCTGTTGTAAGAAGTATAGTCGGCCCTCCGTATCTGTGGGTTCCACATCCATGGATTCAACCAACTACAGGTAGAAAATATTCGGGGCGGGGGAGATGTTACATTGCTGCCGACGTACACTGTGTAGTCAGGCCTAAGCTGATGTCTGTACTGATCGTGTAGACTTTCTTTTCTTATCATTACTCCCTAAACAATATGGTATAACAACTATTTACATAGCATTACATTGTATTAGGTAGTATAAGTAATTTAGAGATGATTTAAAGTATATGGGAGGATGTGGGTAGGCTATATGCAAATACTATACTGTTGTATTTTGCTATCCAAGGGGAGTCCTGGAACCAGTCCCCCACAGATACCTAGGGATGGATGACCTAGAGATAATGCAGCTCGGCAGGTATGTCCTGCCCATGGCCCACAGCAGGTGCTCAGTATATACTGATCTCTGCTTCTGCCAACTTTCCCAGAGCCGTTAGAAATTGCTGTGGAGGTGGCAGAGTGCAGAGAGTGCTAGGCCTGGTCAGAAGCTCTGGGGGTGCCTCCAGGCTGCATCTGCACCTGGATGACTGCAAGTGTCTTCTCCCCGTGCCCATAGAATAACAGTCTGGGGTTCAATAAGTACATTTGCTGGTAGGTTAAGGGCTCCACGGTTAGGGGGAGGTGCTTTTCCCCTAGGTCCCAAGGATGATGAGAAGGCCCCATCTCCTTCTCCAAGGAGGGGAGGAGGGGTTGGGACAATTTATCGGACTTGATTAAAGACACCTGGCTGGTTCTTGCTTGGAGCTACTGGCTTGTGCTGACTGCTGGGCAGTCAGTCTTTACCAAAAAATGCCTCCTGGGACTGCAGTGGAGGGTGGTGGGTATAGCTGGGGTCGGGTGGAGCTGAGGGCTGCACGCTGGGGGCACATTTCTGTTAAAGCTGTTTTTCTTTCTCTCCCCTCATTGATTTATATAGTAAAGGAGAGAGTTTTCAAACAGTAGGCATGTCTGGGTCTGGGCAGGCAGGCAAGTGATTAATCTTAGTTTGTTGCTGCTGACAGCCAGGAGCAAGGCATAATAAAGGTTTACAGGGTGGGGAGGGGGTGGGGAGCGAGGAAAGGCTGCTCACCCTTCGTCCATCAGCAGGGAGCACAGACTTAGCTTCCCTCTGCCATCTAAGTACCTGCGTTGGGTCAACATCCAAGGCTGCACACACTTGGCTTCATGGTGGCTGCCCACTCCTATAGGTGAGCCCCCAGGTGGTCCCTCAGACCAAACAGGGCCTCCCAGCTGCTGTGGGGTTCCCTGCACCGGATGACCTCCAGCCCCAGAATGCCTGGACTTCCATCATCGGTCATCCTTTCCCTGGCTCTACCCCTGAGACCAAGGCTTCTAGGAAGGCAGGGGTGTGCAGCCAGGGCAGGGCCTCGCTCTGAGGAGAGGGGGCCCTGGGCTCCTGGTCGACTGTCCCCCTGACCCTCTGACTCTGTGCCTCTCTGAGCTGCCAGGTGGGTATGAGGACTGGAGGAGGAGGAAATTCCAAAAAAGTAAAGAGAGCTCTGATGGCTCAGGTAGACTGGCACAGGGATAGTTGACTTTGACCCCAAGCAGACAGTAATAGCAGGAGGTGGGAGGAGACTTACTGGTGAGAGTGGTCAGCCCTGCATGTGGGGGGAGAGGGGCTTTGACATGGTGCTTAGAGAACGAGGAGAATTGAGGCAGTAGGGGGTGGGCATAGTGAGGAGCTGCCCACGCTGAGGAAACAGCAGCCCAAGAGGAGAGAAAGCATCCTACTTTCACATGTATCCTGCCACCAGCATCCTCCCCTTCCCCCATCCCTGGGCTAGAGGCAGCTCTGTGCAGCAGAAGACACGGGCTCTGAATCAGTCTGGCTTGGGCTCTTGAACCCTAGCTCTGCCACTTACTAGTAGAGTGGTCTTGGACAAAGGGAGTTAATATCTCTGAGCCTCAGTTTATCATCTATAAAATGGGTTTTACAGATGTACCGATGAAGGGGCAGTGTATGTGAAGTGCTTAACATGTGCCTGGCATGCAGTAAGTGTTCAATCAGTGAGTGAGTGGTAGCTCACTGTCTGTTATAGACTTTGGAGAGCCACAGCTTGAGGAGAGAGCTCTGTGTGCTCCAGAGCCTTGCAGATTGTGTAGGTCTGACCTAGAGTCTCCTTGCCCACATCCACTCCCCGTTGTGGTGATGGGATTTTGGAGTTTATGCAGGCTGCAACTCGAGAAAATCCTACATCACTGTGACTAAGAGTCTGAGTGATGCAGAGCTAGAGTCAAATCCAGGCTGCCCTCTTCCTGGCTTTGTGACCTTGAGTAAGTCACTTAACCTCTCTGATCTCCCAATTCCTCATGAGTAGCTGGAGAGGATGACCACCTCAGCAGGCATTCCTTGTTGTCCTTCTCACTGTCCTGCTGCCCCTCTAGCTCTGCCTCCGTGTCTTCAGACATGAGTTGAATACTCATTCTCACGAGAATTTGACGTGGTCTCCTCCTTAGCTGATGGGGAAGCTTTTTTTTTTTTTGCAAGCCAGAGTAACAGCTCTGATACACTGATTTGAGGAACAGAAAGGGACCTTTTAGATCACCTAGTTCAGTGCTCTGTGCAGGTGGAGAAACTGAGGCCCAAAAAGGGGAGGAAGCTTGCCCACCTCCTGGCTTCCCAGCCAGGCCCTGTTTTCTGGCAGCATTTGAGTCAGCCTGATGAGACAAGGGGGCAAGGGTCCACATCTTTGTTGTCACTGCATGGAGGGTTTCACGTCCTTTTGGGGCTGATGGAGGAAAAATGAACTTTCTGTTCAATGAGTGTGCGGCGTGTTTTCTCCTTCTAAAGGGTTTAAAGGAAATGCTGAAATTAGGAGCTGCAGCTGTAGGCAAAACAGAGGCTGCTCGAACACTCTTTGCAAGGGACTCAACAGAAACAGTGAACTTCAGAAGGTGCAGGATCCTGCCTTGCAGGATGAAAGGGCTCGCCACCGAGAGATGCCGTGAGGAATAATAGATGACTTTCCCTGTAGTCACAATTACTGAGAAATATCCCTGCCAGTGGTAAAGCGTTTTCAAGGATGGTGCCCTCGCCATTAACGCGAGGACTCCGTGCCCAGTGCTTTTGTGATTCTGGAGTGGTGGGCGGGGGAGTGTGGAAAGAGATCAGGGTTCAAATCCTGGCTCCACCTCTGACTGGCTGTGGGGCCCCAGACCAGTCATAGGCCCCTTCCTTTCTGAGGGGCAGCCACGATTTGGGGGGGAATGCCCCACTGTAGTTGCAGTTTGCAGAGCTGTGGGAGCCTGGGTTCAGGCTGCTGAGATGTTTAGTGAGATGACTCACATCAGGGCATCTGGCATAGTTGCTGGTGCTTATAAATAGCAAGCTCTCCCACTGTAATAGGATGTGGTGAGAAGGGTGGGAACTATACCTTATTTTCACAGTTATGGAATCTGGGGCTCACACTGTCACAGCAAGTGAGTGCAGAGCTGGGATTTTAACGCAGCCCAGTGCCCTCCTTCTGTCCTCTGGAGCCCCTCCGAGCAGAACCACTCCCACCCTTCCTCTCCACAGAGTCTGAGAAGCCCGGTCAGGGCCCAAGCAGATACCTGGATGGTGGGGTCCCAGGGCCGAAGCCAGGTGTTCTGAGCAGAACCTGGGCCACAAGCCCATCGCCAGGCATTTCTCTGTCACCTGTCCCAGGGCAGTGGTGACATGTAAAAGGCCAGAGATCCTAAAGCCCCTTCCCTCAGCTTGTTGGAGTCTGAAAACATGGAGCTCTCTGTGTCTGGCTCTGAAGTGACCATGTTGGGATGAGTGACCCAACTGCGGGTGTCACTTTCCTCTGTGGGCCCTGCCTTCAAGCAGCAGAAGCTGAGAGCATCTCAGGATCTGGTGGCAGAACGAGAGGCTGAAGCAACTCAGGAGGGACAGCAGTGACCTCCACAGCTGGCCAGACAGAGGTTTTCAGAAGCCCCGTCTGACTGTGGGTCAGGAGGGAAGGGCTGGCTGCCGAGGAGGGTGTTCCAGTTCCTTGAAGGGCCAGGCAGTGGCAGTAGAAAGAACATGTCGTGGTAGGACTGGTTAGGATGAGAAAGCGAGGACCCTGTCCAGATTTCTGGGTCAGCGGCAGTGTTGCCAGCTACAGCATGGACCTGAATGGTCAGTTCTGAAAAGACCCAGAAAAACACGTTCCCCTAGCTCAGCTGCCCTCCCACCCCTGCCCCAAGTCCAGAGGCAAAAGGCGCCCGCTCTCCAGAGCACCCGCCGCCCAGCAGTGCCAAGTGGGCCTGTGCAGGTGGACGGGAGTCTCCCTGTCCAACCCGCGGGGTCTCTTCCCTTCCCCCCTCCAAGCCAGGCATTCAGTGTTGACTTTCGCTCCCCCGAGAGCTCCTGGGTCCCCTCCAGTGGCTGAGCCACCCTGATTACATTTCCAGCTGGTTTTTAATCATCTCCTATCAGCCGGCATAAATCTGCCTGTGTGGCTCGCCCGCCAGGAGCGGCATTCCAACTGCCCGTCCGTCGCCAGGAAACCTCTTGTGCCCTGGGACAGCTTCCTTTCCGAGGCACTGGGTGGTCTGTCCAAATGAGAAAAACATTTCTTTCCAATCACATTCCTAACATCTTGTTAATATGACTTATTTAATAATATTTTTGCAAAAGCCATCTGGGAATGGCTTGGTTGGGGACTTGGAGAGGGCATATGGGGTACTTCAGGGACAGGCCATGGTGACAGACACAGACCTTGTATCTGCCATCAGTGAAGGGGCAGCCACGTAGAGAAGGACTGGGGGGAACCAGAGCCTGAGTCCTGCTTCCACCGTCTGTGAGGGTCACCCAGCGAGTAGCTTCATGTCTCTGAGCCTCTCAGCCCCAAGGCTCAGGGACACTGTGGAAGTGAAAGTTCTTTGTAAACTCAGAGGCTCTAGGAATGCAGGTGGAGTTATTTGCAGAGCCTGTGTGCTTACCCCAGGAAAGCATCTGTCGTCTTATCTTGCTTAGTTAGAGCTGGGTAAATAACGCAAAGGCCCCCAGAGGAAACAGGATCAGCCCCCACCTAGAGGCATTTGGCAGGACTCCAAGCAACAGCTTCATCCAGCAAAATCCCCAGATGCAGGGTCGTTGTTCCCCTTTGGGCCCTAACAGCCAGAGGAGTCTTGAATCATCAGGGTTCAGACCCTGACTTTCAGGTGGAGAAACAGGCACAGGCAGGGTAAATGACCTTCCCAAGGTCCCTCGGCGAGTTGCTGGTGTAGCCCAGCTGCCTGGACTCTCATCCCAGGGTTATTACCTTTCTGAGACCTATAAGCACTGTATGTTTTGTCCCTCTTTATCCATAAACGTTCTTGATATTTGAGGCAGATTTAGAAAATTGGATATCAGATTTTATAGCTCTTGTCTTTGTTCCCACAGTTGAGATGCTAAAGCTGTAAGAACGTTTTGCTATGTGTGTGTAACACTCACTCGTGCACACGCTTCAGCTTGGCTGGAGCAGAGACCTCTCTGCTCTGGTTCTTAGTGACTCAGATCTGCCCAGTGAGCAGCCACCGTCTTCCTTCCAGCTGTGGGTGCTTTCTGCTGATTTTAATGATTTTTTTTTTTTTAAAGATTACTTTCCCCAAGAGATATCAGAAACAATTGGGTTTGGCAAAGCCGGCTTATTATAAATGCTTTAATTAGAACCTTTTTCTTTTTTCCCCACTATTTTCCTTTTGAAAACCCACATGCTGCTCACAGCCCAGGCAGCTTGGGGACCAGCCTGCCACATTCTTAGCCCAGACTTTCAGGGCAGGGCTGAAAAACAAGTCCGCAGCATAGCTATCAGTGCTGGGTCCCTGTCATGCACCAGGCCTTCAGCCCAGTGGGGAGATGAAGGCAGATCAGACTTTCTTAGTCTGGGTGAGAGAAGTGCAGGTAGGTGAGTGCTGTGATGGAGGGAGGAAGCAAGTAAGTCTGTCTAGGGGTATCTTAGAAGGCTTCCTGAAGGAGGTGGCATTTTCATGGGGCCTTGGAGGATAGTAGTAATTTGGGGGTAAGTAACAGCAAGGTAGGATGGTTAAGTTTGGGTCAGAGGAGAGGTCTCTGCAATGTCCCCTCTCCCTATGGTCCCAACTTGAGTTTTTAGTTGTCCGCTCCACGTAAGCCCCCCATTGGCCCAGGTGACCAGTAATATTGTAGACAGAGACATGCCTTGTAAACTTCAAAGTCCCAGTCAGCTTTCTCCAGCTCCACATAGCACCCTCACTTTGTCCTCATGGAAAAGGGCTCAGAGAGGCAGGGAGACTTACCTGTAGTCTTGCTTACACTCTGCAGTCCCAGTCCTTCCTTTCCACAATTTCCTCCCACCGCCTGACTTGCCATAGAGCAGGCTGTGTGCCCATGATCTCCACCTGACACTAAAGGTGTATATCACACCCAGGCTGAACATAGCCTCCTAGGGAGACGCACATTTGCATGGTGCCAGGTGGGCTCTTTGCAGTCCCCGGTACCTGGTGTTAGAAAGTGATTTGAACAGGCTTTTGCAGTGTGTGTCCTCTGAGGCAGGCAGAATTATGCCAGTGGTAATGATTAAAAACTCAGAGCAGTTCTGAGTTCTGACACAAATGGTGGTAAAACCACCAAGGCAGCAAATGCATGAGATGGCATGATCTGGGCACACCCAAATTTCCAGTTCACAGTCTCCAACTAATCCCATTTTGAGTTCAGATTTTCAGGCTAGAAAAATACTTTTCCTGTCCTGAATTGTTTCCATCTTAAACAAAGAAAAATCATCCATGAAAAATCTAGGGTTGACTGTTGGACTTCTGTGGGAGCTGCGCTTTTAAAAAGCAATCAGTTCCGAGAGTAACTTTTTGGAACTCAATTACTTGCAGCCACCCTGGAAAAAAACGATAATTAATGTGGTCAAACCCTAGCCAGATAATAAAATGAAAGCTTTGTTGTGTATCAAGCCAGAAATCAATTTCATTAGGGAGCAAAGAGCCAGAGATTTAATTTTGAGAAAATTCTCCACCCTGTGGACAGAGATTGTCAAGAAGCTGCCAGAATGAATGCCCAGCATGAGAAGATGCACCCTCCAGAACCTAGATTACTAAACGTTGAAGTGACCTTTCAAAATTGCATTTGCAGACCTTCCAAGTGTGGCCAAAGCCAGTGGGCTTTTGCTTCTTAATGTTCTCGGAATGGTGACCCCTTTGGTTTTGATCAAGAGGCGAGTGTTATCTTTACCAGGTGACACTTGGACATCAATAAGATCCTGTCCTTTGGTACTTGGGAGGATGTGGAAGGGAAGGGTGGACTCAGGAGGTCAGCAGGCACCAGAAAGGAGTTGAGCGAAGATTTGAGGTGTCCACATTGATGGTGGAGTCCTGTCCAGACGGGTGCTGATGGCCAAGCGGGACAGACCCACCAGGACGCTGTCCTCAGTGTGTGAGAGAGAGTGAGCAGCGGGAGCAACCAGGAAGGGAAGGGACAAGAGAGTCTGCCCTGTGAGGACCGCTGCAGAGAGAGCAGCAGCCTCAGGTCTGCTCCCCCTTCCATCTGCCAGTCTCTAAGGGGCCTTCCGGGGGAAGGAGCATCTGTGGCCTGCAGGGTCCAGAGCTCGGAGCTGGAGCTACCATCACGAAGCTGCATAAGTCACATTTCAGCTCAGAACGAGGAAGGGCTTTCCCATGGACAGAGCCACCCAAGGTTGGAAATGGTTGTGCTAGTGGAGAGTAAGCTCCCCAACGCTGGGAATAAGCAATAAAAGCCGGACACAATGTTGTGAATGTTACAGAGGAGTTTCCATCAGATAGAATCCAAATGGTGGTTCTCAAATGTGAATGTCCATCAGAATCTCTTGGAGAGCATAGTAAGAACAGTTTCTGGTTCCAAAAAGGCCTAGGAGCCGCAGGCTTGACAAGTCCCCACAGACTCTGATGTGAGTATCTGGGGCACATTTGAAGAGACTATTTTTGAGTTACCTGCACTCTTCTTCCAGCCCTGGGACTAGGGGATGTCTGTAATGAAGGTGTGTCCTTCTGTGTAACATCTGTAGTCAGTAATTCCTTCCTCATCATGTGGTATGAGTATCTTCTATGTGCCAAGCTTCAAAGGTTTGAGGTTTGTGGGACATTGATGGTCATCTCCTGTCCCTTCATTGTATACATGAGGACACAGGCCCAAGAGGGCAGGAGCCAGGGTGGGGCTAGGTTCCCAATGTCCTGTTCAGAGCTATTTTCCCTTGCTTTCCATAGACTTTAGAGAACATCATAAACTGCTCCCCATTTCCTAGTGAAGAAACTGAGGCCCAGTCCCCAAAGACTGTTGGGAGTTTTTCCACTGAGAACCACCGTCATTCATGCGATTTGCAAAAGACGCTCAGCCAGGGTGTCTGGGTGGCTTACAGTCAACTGTATGCCTTTGAAATACCAGGGAGAACAGTATCCTCAGGTTAAATGCAGGGCCACTGAGCAGGGAGATGTGCTGTAACACAGTTTGTAAAGGCCCCTCTGGATGTCCCTTTTTTATTTACTTATTTATTTATTTATTTTCTAAGTAAAACTGTAAGTTGGATCAGGTGCTTTGTGCTTGAGCCCCCTACCTTGCTGTGCTAATATATGCCCTGGGTCAGTTAGCAGGGAAGCCCCCTCTGGGGCAGGAGCTGGCAGGTAGGATAGTAAGGTGCTTGCACACCGTGCTTTAAGGATCAGGATGGTAATTGAGGGGATTGCTGCTTCCTTCCCCCTCCCTGCACACCTACCCTCATCCCAGCCTCCACCTTGTCACACCCGTCCTGCTGACTGGGAGCACAGCAGTGAGGTGGGGGCACTCTGGCCCCTGATTCACTGGGGAATTGGAGCAGACTCCACCCCCTGGGCCTCAGTGTCACCTGTAAAATGAGGACAGGGAACCAGATAGTCTCCAAAGCCTCTGCTTAGTGTCTTGCCTCCCTCAGAAATGTTGAATACAGAGCAATACACACAGTAGGCCCTTAATAAACGCCACAGACCATCTGTGACCAGTATATTTTAGGCCAACAACCTCTTCCCTCCTCCTTTCCGATCTGTTCTCGTGTAGACCCCCTTGTGTAACAGTGTGCTCCCGAGTGTCTGCAGTACTCTGCTTGATCACAGGGAGCAAATGATCGCAGGGAGTAAACACCTTGCCCACTGTCCCCCGGCAACAGAGCTGGGGCCAGACCCCAGGCCTCCCGCTCCAGCCAGGCAGGCCGCCCAGCTGGAGGTGGTGGTCCTGCAGCCAGGAGGCTGCCTGGCCATTCGTGGCTTCTGGGCTGCCAACAAGGCCCTGAACAACAGACCAGACAGATGGGCAGATACGCCCGGTGCTCAGCCTGGGCAGCAAAGCCAGAAAGACAAACCAGATGGGCAGCAACTTGTATGCAGGCTCCTGCAGAGCGGCAGAGTGGGGAGGGGACGAAGCCATGTCAGAGCCCCGAGCCTCGGCACCTGCCCGACATGCTCAGATACCCACCACCCCAGACCTCAGGACAGCCCTTATGGGCAGGTGGTGAACACTTACACAATGAGGAAACTGAGGCACAGCTCACAAGTGGCAAGGTATCAGACTGGACCTGGGTCACCCTGGGGGTGGTTCCTTTACCTTCATGTCCTTTGGAGCTGTCCTGCCTTCCTTGCCCAGGAGTGCCCCTGTTATCTCACTCCCAGCCTCGTCAGGGTTCACCTCAGGTTTCAGCTCCCCTTTGCCTGTAAAAGCCATTGTGCCCTCCAAGTCCTCTTCTTGGCAGCTGGTGCTCACCCCCACGGCATGTTCCCCCCATCTGCTGGTTGGGGGTGGGGTGGGGTGTTGGTCCTTGGGAACAGCCTGGAACACTTTGCAACCAAGCTGTTTGGCAAATTCTGTGTTGGGTCATAAGCCCTGAAATAAGTAGCTGGGTGACCCAGCCTTTTTCGAGTGTTTGCACTTCCTTCACATGGAAGGTCTCACCCCTCACAGCTACTGTGAGGGTGGACTCTTGTCATTCCCATTTCATAGATAGAGTTGAGGCACTGGCAACTGGTGAGGGGTGTGGCTTTATTCTTGGCACTACTGGAATGGGGGCTGGGTTCCTCTTTGCTCTGGGGGCTGTGTATGCATAGTAGCTGTTTAGCAGCATCCCTGGCTTCCAGACATTGCCCAGTATCCCCAGGAGAGGGGTAAACTTGCCCTGGTTGAGAACCACTGCTCCCAGGAGAGTATGGGCTGAGAGGGACTTGCCCTATAAAAGGAGGACCACCTTGGGCCTGAATGCATTCTGTCCATCCCATTGGCACATGCCTTAGGAAGCCTGCTTTTGTAATCATGCCATTCCCAAACTTGGGATCCACTGTGCCCAGTGCTATCCTGCCTTGGTCCTCCTGGCTGGTGCTTGGGTGGTCCCCGCCCTCTTGGGATGTCTGTCATTGGCTTGAGGACTTCCGTGCTGGAGGGGACCCCCTTCACCTTTCCAAGAAGGGGACTCTGAGGACCCAGGGAGGGGGGACTTGCCCAGCCAATGACATCAGTGGGATCAGAGTTTGAACCCAGGTATCTGACTCAGTCCAGCCACCACCACCAACCCCACCTAACCCAGACACAAAAGGGCCTTGGTGTTCCTAGAAAAGTCCTCCATTAGAGTTAAAAATGGGGGAGGGGATCACACTAGACCCTCTTTCCCCTTCCTAAAGTTCTGACAACATTTCTCATATCACCACCTACCATGCTGCACCTCTCCCCTTATGGTTTTCATGTGCAGTTGGCTGACCTCCAAGCATCATTACCCACCTGCTTACATACCTCCAGTGATGGGAGGCTCACTCCCTATACTGTCAGCCTTGATCATTAAAATCCTCCTGCCCAACACTTCGTTAGCCTTCTCCTAAGAAAATTGCCCCAAATGGGTTCATTTTGACCCACCTGCTGCTTTGTGTGGCACAAAGCAAGCCTTACACCACCCCGTGTTTGCCAGAGAGGCACCTGTCAGCTCTCCTGCCTGGAGACAGCTTTTCATCATGATTTACTGAAGGCCCTCACCCTGCACCGCCAGCTTGGAGCTTGAGAAATGCCCTGGTGTTTCAGGAAGGCTAATTGCTGTTGGTACATTTATTGAAATCTAATTATTTGGTTATAAATCAAGTTGTTTGGCTCAGTGCATTTACATTTAGACCTTTGTTTGCAATAACCTGGCTTATGTGTCTTTGGCTTGTCACTGACAAGGCTGTTTTGAAAGGCTGAGGGCCATGTGTAGATAGTTGCTGTGTGACCTCATGAGCCTCTCCCCCCAGCTCCCTGGACTCTTACAATCTCTCTGCTGGAAGGGGCCTCCTTGCCCCCACTCCACACAGTTGGAGAGAACCTCGACACACAGCCAGCACTACTCCACGCTGGTCCCTGACCCTGATGTCCTCTCACTGTGACCCAGGCAAGTTACTTCTCCTTTTGGCCCATGGTCTTCTCACCTGTGCAGTGGGCACCTTGCAGATAATGCCACAGGTTGGTCCAGGGTGGACCAAGGCTGCAGTGTCTGTCAGTGTACACCTTCAGATTTTGGGCTTCCAGGCCTTGTGCTGGAAGTTGACAGTATGTGCACATGCTAGCCTGCACACAGTAGGCCCTCAAGATATGCCGACCAGGCATCTGTCCCCTGAAGGCCCCCATCACTTGAGATCTGGGTATTTCTCTCCCACAGCAGGCCCAGGGCTCTCCTCACAGCAGGCATCTCTGCAGGCACAGTGTTTCTGGAGTGGCTGCACCCTGCTCACAGGAAAGTTTCTCTACAGACTCAGGGAAATATCCCGTCTCCCTGGAGGTCAGAGGGCAGTAGACTGAATCCAGAGCCATCTGCTTGCAGAGGCAGCATTGCCCATCGCTGGGTGGTTTGGCAGGAACTACCTGTTTTGCAGACCCCTAACATGACCACAGAGGTAGGAGGTGTCTTCCATGGTCCTCCAGACCATCTCCCTCTGGAAGCTCTCTTGCCCAAGGTCACAGCAGATGAGCTTTAGAGCCAGGCCTAGAACATCCCCCTCTCTCCACTGATTCAATTTACGTCCATACTCACCACAACTTGAGTATACGCCTGCGGGGACAGAAGGCCCATTGGGCTGGTCTTATGCCCTCCGTGATGGGAACAGGGCGGTGTCCCAGGGCTCTGAAAGTGAGCACTGGTTGCTGTTGTGCTCATGGAGGTCAGGAGACCTGTGACAGCTCTCTCCCCTAAGAATTATCCTGCAACCAATTGAGTGCATTTCAGATGTACAGACTCTTTCAATCTCTGCTCTCACGGGTCTGGCCTCAAGAATCTTTGAACAATGTAAAATTCATATGTTTAATTAAAATGACTCCACAAGAGGAGGTCCATTTAGACCCAAAAATGCATCTATTTAGAGATCTGCTGGGCCCCAGAGTGGGCAGGGCCTGGGCCCGGGCCCACAAGAAAACCATGGCTTTTGGAGGGAACTTGTCTCACATTTGTCTTTTGTTTGTTTAGGCCTGGGCAGAGGGCACTGGCCAGCCCAGTGGCCCCAGGAATGATTTCTTTTAGAACCCCAAGAAAAGAGAAAGGTTTCGCCCATTCTCCCCTGTGGCCTCCTTCAGGCAAGACCTCTCTGATTTAAGAGGCACCTGCCTTTGTAACTCCTACAGGTGTGACCCTCTGGGCACCCCTGATGGCTGTCCCTCACTAAGCTTTGCTCTGCAGAACCTTGCTGACCAGGTAAAGCAGCCACTATCTCTGGGCTTGGAGGAGGCAGCCACACTAGGGGACAGGGTAGAGTGGACACCAGCCTGCCCTTGGGAGCTTACAGTCCAGATGACCTCATTTCCATGGCTCAGGGTAGACTCATTAGATAGCTGCTGGGTGGATAGATGGACAAACAGACTGTGTGCCAGGCATGTGCTGAGGGCCCAGAGAGGGGTATGGCTTGGCCTGCTGAGAAATATCACAATGAACAGACAGGGTTCTTGACCTCAGGAGCTGACAGAGCTGCAGGAAAGCCATGTCTCAAGACACCTGGACCCATCTAGTTGGGTGACTGAGCAAGGAAGATGAGGCTGCAGTGGCTTAGCCCCTGAATGCTTACCATGGGCTAAAAAGAGAAACCAGCTTCTGGGTCAGACAGATATAGTGAAATCCTGGCCCCACCATGTCCCATGGGACAGCATACAGCCCCCCCCCCAGCCTTGATTTCCCCATCTGTAAACAGTGGTAGTTACACCAACTTAGCAGCATTGCTGTGAGCTTAAATGAGATAACATGTGGCAACAGCTCAGCTTGGTGCCTGGCCCACAGTGGGCACTCGAGCAGTTCAGTGTCATTCATCCTGCAGTGGCAGTGGGGAGCTGGGGACAATGTTCTGGGGATTCTCGGTCAAGAGGGCATCTCCATCGAGAGAGTAGCTCCCCAACTGCCTTTCAACAGAGATCACCCCTGTGTGGATTCCTGGCACTGGGGCCTACATGCTAGTCCCAGAGGGCAATTTCCTTGCCTTCTCCCACATAAATATTATATGCAAGTATTTTTAAGTCATTTCATCATGAAAAGAAGCGGTTTAACATAACTATTACCCAGGATTCTTCATGAAATATGCATCAAGCAATTAGGTCTAAAAGCGAGAGGTGAGGCCTCATGCCCTGCTCCTGTCGGCAGCTGCGGCTGAGTGATGTTTTATTAAAGCCCGTGATTATGAGACGAGGCGGGGCCTGTTATTAGGCTGGCGCGCCGGGCGTGTTTGATGATCCTGGTGATGAGGAGGTGCTTTTTGTGATGATAATGAGCGATCTGAAGGCCGTGACAGCCCCGGCACCCCCAGCCTCAGAGAGCCTTACAAGACTCATTAGACAGGTCACCCACCAGAAACATCCCTAACTGTGACTTAGCTCTTGCAAGATGTCCTATCAGAGGAGACAGGGCTGATGCGGGAGCTGGGCAGGAGGTGGCGGCCTGTCTGAACTCCCCAGGCACCGTTGCCTTTCCAGAAGCCAGGATGGGGAGGTGGGGTGGCCGGGACACAAGGGCCCTGGGTTCTGCTGTGGCCAAAGCCCACCTTGCTGTGTGCATTGGGCCAGAGTGTTGCTCTCTCTGAGCTCAGTTTCCATCAAAGTACCCAGAAAGGTGAGAGGATTCGGTCCCCAGGCCGCGTCTGGATCCAGAAGCGCTGTCTGGAGCAGCATAGCATCCCTGTGCATGTTCATTACGTAATACACCCTCTGTCCTCCCTGGAAATTTTAACTTTCTCTCTTTTTATGCTTAATGTCTTCTGTGTAGATTTTGAAGTCATTAAAGCTGTCTCTGGCAGCTGTTTTTAAATATTCAGCTATTAGGTGGCATCTCATAGCGACCTGGTGACCGATTGGGATATGTTGCTACAACACATCTCTCGGGTGTGTTTGACAAGGCCTTGCCTGACCTTTGCATGAGTCGGGGTTTGACAGATGGTCTCATAAAGAAAGCCTGCTCACCTCTCAGAGCCTGCCAGCCCCACATGATGGGTCACCACCCTGCCTCCGTGGCTGGGGCTTCCTAGTCCCTGGGATGGCCTCTCTCTGCCAGCCCTTGCTATCTTTGACCCACCATCAGCCCTGTGGCGTAGATGCCTCAGGGACTGAGGCTCTGGGTGGTGCAGTCACTAGGTCAGGATCTGATTCGTCTGGCTCACACCCTGCCTGGCCTCATGCGCAGCACTGAGGGCTGAGTATGGGGCCCTCTCCTGGAGCAGATGGAGCAGAGGTCAGGAACGTGGGCTCTGGGAAAGGCCTGCCGGGGGGGAAGCAGCAGCAGCACCACTGCTGGGTCAGCCACCTCCCACTGAGCTTCTGTGCTCAGAACACGGCCTGGCTCACAGCAGGTACCCAGGAAACATCAGCCCTGAAGGCCATCTGCACAGATGTCCAATGAGAGCAAGACAGGGGCACATGGGCAGCAGTGGAGGGGCTATGAGGCTGCCTCTAGGCCCCTTCCTGCAAGAAGCCCTCAACGAGCAGACAAGAATGGTGTTTACACACGCAGAACCCAGGACCTTAGGCCAGGAAGCACCCTAAGAGGCCATCCAGTTAGGCTCCCCAGGGATCCAGTGAGGATGGGGACAGAGCTCGGCACTATCCGTGGTCCAGAGGACCACAGGGCTCAGTGCTTGAGCCCAGGAGAGCGGCCATCCTGCATTGGGAGAGCCAGCCTTTGGCCTTTCTGCCTCTGCCAGGGAATGGTCAGGCCACGGGGTCAGACTGGGGCCACAGGGCCTGGGTCCTCTGCCTTGGTCTCTGAACTTCATGACTGGCCTGCCCCATTGGTACAGCCTGGCTGGGTTATAAACTAGCATGTACTGAAATACAAGCGTCAGAGGAACAAACATTAGGCTGGAGTGCCCTTGTCTGTTGAGGTGAGGACATCAGTGTGGCATTTCTAACACCTGCTGGCCATTTCAATTTCAAGCCTATGGCCTGGGAACAGAGGGGCTTCTGCTTCTACCTCTAGCTCTGTCAGCTGTTGCCACCATCTGAGCCCACTGCCCTTGCTGGATGTTTTAATAACAACCTGTGTGAAGATGTCCTGTTAACCCATATGGGTTACTTTCCATAACCTCCTTAAGAATTAAACCAGCTCTCCCTGCAGCTTCGTCCCTGTGGCTCAGCGGAGCCGTGGCGTTCAGACTCCACTCGCGGCTAGCTGCTGTGATTCTGTCTTACATATCCTATGCGTGTACCCCCAGCTGTAGATCTGTGAGAATCATGGTCTGGCACCCCAAAACCGACTCCACTCTATTCACAAAGGGGCGTGATGTGCCCGAGGCCCCGGCCCTCCCTGCCTGTGCCCAAATTCACCTGCAGCTCCAGCCCCTGCTCTCCCCACACCCACCCCAAGTGGCCTCTGGGAGTGCAGAGCTCTTTTAACTATTCCCAGTTTCCTTAGCCTCATTCAGGCAAGTATGGCCCTTTCCCGGCTGGCAGAGTGATCTCCCCAGTGCCGTAGGTGGCCAGGTCGTCACTCAAATGGGGCTGTACATTTTTCATTGCATGCACACACCATTTCCTTTCTAACAGCTTCAGCAAGTGCGCCTCCTGCTTCTCAGATGTGTCGAGGAAATTCTCCAATGAAATGACCCTTCACTGAGGAGCGGAACTTGCCACAGGCTCTGTAATTAGAACATTGTCAGCCTTAAAAAATCTTGATTTAAATTTCAGTTCTTTACAGGAATTATTCTCTCTTGAAACATAATTGCTCTCCAAACGATTTCCTTTAAGCCGAGGGTGACATCTCTAAATACATTATTATGAGCAGATGTATTGCTCAGTGCCTGCACTTCATTAAGCATTTGCTCTGCCCATTTGAAAATGGTTCCAGAATCCAAATTGATGTGTTAATAGGACAGACGCTCGTAAGCAAGGGGAGCCCAATCCTGACTGGGAGAAGTGTGCAAGCCCTCCAGGGCCCCCGTGAGAGCAGCCAGACCTAGAAGAGCCGGAGCTTAGAAAGGAAACCTGTGTCCACACGGAGCTCTCAGCCTCACGAGGGGTGGGCCTTGGCTTCCTGGAAACCAGACCCATAGGAGCCTGGACACAAGTTATCAGTGTCCAGGGATGATAACTTGGAGAAGGCAGCAGAGGTTGGAGCCCCAGCTTTCTCACTAAGTGAAAATACTTAGTATATTGGACTGTGCTTGGGAAACCACAGCATCTACAGGTGTGGCAGCCAAATCATAAGGGCCAGGCTTGGAACCAAGTGGGCAGGAAAAGAGCAACCTGGGCAAAGGCAGATTGATGGAGGGGTGAGAGATCCAATGTGGCAGGGGCCCTGGGTGGGAGGTGGGAGAGGTCCCCTCGGGCCGAGCAGAAGCAGCATGGCCTTTGCCGTCCGTGAGCTGCACCCCACCCAGCATGCTGGTGCAGCTGGCAGGCTTCAAGGGTCATGGGGCGTAGGGCTCTGCTCTGATCTCCAAGGAGCCCACCCACTGCCCTTTCAGCAGATGCTGGGCATGGCAGACACAGACATTGCTCCATGGAGCTCTTAGGAATTGGGCAAGTGGATAAGTTATTATAAGAAGACAAGTACTCATAGAGGCATGATCCTCTATCGTGTGCTGAGCCTCAGTGCCCTTAGAGAAAGGAAGGAGCTCTGCCTGTGGGAGCCTGGAAGACTTCCTGGCAGAGGAAACAGTCAGGCTGGGCCTTAGAGAAGGAAGCAGGGTTTGCTGAGCAGCAGAGAGAGGAAGAGGAGAGTGCCCGCCTAGGGGCAGCACTGAGAAGAGCACACCTCCTCCCCTATCCCATCGGCTGAAACTAATCACATGGGTGCTGGGGCTACAGGGAAGCCGGGAAATGAAGTCCCAGCTGGGCAGTCCCTTCCCATGACAGCTCCATATGATGCTGAAGAGCGAGCATCCATTTTTGGAAAGTGGTTCACCTGTCTCGTCCCTGCCACAGTCTGTCTTCGTCTGTAAACTGGGGGTGATGACTCCTGCCCACTTGTCAGGGCTTTGGGGACTCACACTTTGCAGCTTCTAGGCAAGACTTAAGTATTTGACTGCATGAGGGATAGGAAGAGGGGCCAAGGTCTTGAGGTCAGAAGACTCTCCTGCAGCAGTGTTTGCTACCAGTTCCTGGTCGGTGCTGGGACTAGGGGAGCTCCTAGGTGCACTTGCGTTTCGGCTGGGCCTGGGCCTTGGTCCTGCCTTGGAGAGGTGCAGCTCATGGCTGCTTCATGGCTGAGGATCTCTTCTGTCCCAGGCAGCAAGGAAACCTTGCACCTTAGCAGGAATTTAGCCAGAGGGATGGTTCTCTGGGGTAATGCGTGTGAATACATGACATGTCCTTGTTCGCAGCAAAACTGAGTGGCTCTCCGAGAAATTGCTGACCAGGCCTTCAGCCCTCCTGCACCTGTCCCCTCATCCTGAGCGGCATGGCTGCCTTGGTCTTTGTCATCCTGCAGATCCTAATGACCTCTGTGTTTTGTTCACAGGAGCAACCAGGGCTTTATGCACATGAAACTGGCCAAAACCAAAGAGAAATACATTCTGGGTCAGAACAGCCCCCCGTTCGACAGTGTCCCAGAAGTCATCCACTACTACACCACCAGAAAGCTGCCCATCAAGGGGGCCGAGCACTTGTCCCTCCTCTACCCTGTGGCTGTGCGGACCCTGTGAGAGGACCAGCCTCGCCCTGCTGTGCGACAGGGCCCAGACCTGGAGGAGCCGAGCCCCCGCCGGCCGGCCGTGTCCAGTTCGTGCCGTGTGTATGGTACTCGCTCACCACTGCATGTCTCGAGAATGCTGTTGCCACTATGGGGGCTGGGCGAGGCCTGGATAAAGACAGAGGGACGGCCCACAAGCCACCCCAGCCCCCACCCCGCCCCCTCCTTCAGTTCCTGTGAATTAAAATATTTGCAGATCCAAAGAGATGCCTTCCAGGATGAACAAAGGGGAGCAGCTCCAAGGGGCCTGGCGGGAACTGCCTGGGTTGCAGCTCTTTGTTCTCCAGCTGTCAGGAATTCACACCTGTGTGTGGGGCACAGCTTTCCCACCAGGGCCCCGCCGGTGCTGGGAGCCAAATGCTGGTGCTTGGAGAGCCCAGAGGCCCCTGGAGTCCTGCCCCCCTCTGGTGTGCGTGTGTCTGTGTGAGTGTGAGCACTTACGTGAGACAACATTGTCACACACAGATGTGAGTAAGCCCACTAATCCACGTTTAGTCACTCAGCGTAATCATTAGATCTTCAAGGAATCATTGTGTGGTCAAAAAGAGGATTCAATTATTTATGAATAGGGTGTGTAAATAAAATAGTCATTTAATATATAGTCTCATCCCTTTTTTATATATATACCACAGAGGGTCTCGGAGTGGGGCCGTGCTTACCTGCTGGTGTGTCTCCTGGGCACGTGTGGTGGGAGGGAGGGAGGCAGAGCCCAGCTCAGGGCTGAGGCAAGGGGTGGGGCAGAGGAGTTTTCTTTGTCCCCTGAGAGTCAGCTTGCTGGAGGGTGCAGCCAGATCTTGCCTTCAGGCTCCAGCAGTGGTAGCCTCAAATGTTGACCCAACAAGCAGACTCTCCCCATTATTTGGTCCGGGCCACCCTGTGAGGCATTTAACCTGTGGGGAAAGGGAGGCTCAGAGAGGGAAAGTAACTTGCCCAAGGTCACAGAGCTTACAAACAGAGGAGACTCTTGAGCCCAGATTGGCAGACTCCATGGCCAGTGCTTTGGCTCTACGTGGCTTTGCTGTCACCCTGCACATGGGGGAAGGCAAACCCTGACCTCTGATGGGACATGGAGCCCCATGGGTCGTCCACGCTGCTTTCACCCAGATAAAAACACTTTTCCACACTGACTCACCTCTGTCTGGTCCCTGCCCTTGCCGGGAGCAGGGATTCTTCCCACACAGTCCGGGGAGACTCTCACAAGGCTGCTGTTACTCAGTTCCCCTTCCTTTCCTGTCTGCTCACCGCCACACTGTGGTTAAAAAGTGGGTGGAAGAAATAGAAGAGTCCTGCCCAGCAGCCTGGGAGGTACGGCTTCCGTCCACTGAAGGGATCCGGCCACCGTACGAGTTTCTGGTCTCAGCGCCTGCCTGCCCGCGGGTCTGCGAGGAATGGCAGCAGGGTGACTTGTCCCCAGCAGGAGGGGCCTGCTCCAGCACCACCAGGGCTTCAGAGGTGCCTCACTGTTGGGGTGTGGAGGCAGCCCAGGGAAGGACAAGGACTGGCCACGGCCACCTGTCAAGCAGGGGCAGGGTGGGACTAAGAGCCATGTTGCTGGTGGCTGCGGATTTCAGTGGTTTGCGGCCAAAGCTGTGTCCTTGTGACCAGCCTTTCTGCCTAGTCCGCCTCTTGGCTCATTCTGCCAGGTCCTTGTCCAAAAGTCTACGTGGCCTCCAGCCCCTCCCACCTCTGGTCCCACAGACCCCGCCCCCTCGTGGTTACCACGTTGGCTGTGACCTGAGTCTAGTCTCCAAAGACAACCTTGACCTTTCACCTGTTTTGTATTTTCTGAAACATCCTTTGAGGCAAGAAAGTACCTGGAGTGATTCACATTTTCCTCGTGTGTGTGTGTGTGTGTGTGTGTGTGTGTGTGTGTGTGTGTGAGAGAGAGAGAGAGAGAGAGAGAGAGAGTAAGGAGTTGGCACTTGTACCGAAGGAGACCGGGTCCTAGGGTCCACTCAGAGGCTGGGGACAGGGGAGGCAGCCCCCGGAGCCAGGGCTGGACGAGGCTTCGTATTAGCTCCCGTTCCAGCCGCAAACCCCATTTCTACAGAGCCCAGAGCCTCCTGAGGCCGCAGGGTGGGCAGTACAGGAGCCCCGGCCCTTCTGGAGGCAGTTTTCCGAAGCAGGTTTCTCCTCGGAAGAGGCTCCGCGCCTGGTCTCGGGGGCAGTGGGGCTGCCTGCCCTCCGCCAGGCCTCTGTCCTTCCAAGGGCTCCCTGGGCCCTTCGCTCCTCCCGGCCCCCTGGGAGCCCCCCTCCAGCTCCCCTCGGGACCGAGGCCGGAGGAGCCGCTTACAGGATGGGAGCTGCTGAAAGGAATTTTTTTCCTTAATTTTATGAACCTCTCCCTCTTCTTCCTCTAATTGTGGCCGTTTCCTCTGTCAGCGTGGATTCATGTTTTCTTGGACATCTAACAATTGAAACGGCTTTTCCCTTTCAGAAACACTCATATTCAGGTTACTGGCGTTAGTTTGGTTTTTGTTTTGGCTTTTTTTTTTTTTTTTTCCATCTGCTGCCAATTAATGGGGAGGGGAAAAATGAGCTGGATTTCTTTGAGGGAAAAAAATAAAGCTCCCTGCCACACAATATCTCGCCCTTAGCATTTTGTGTCAGAGCACAGCCTCCAGCCACTCACAGGCCTCAGCGCTCAGAGCCATGGGGCTTTTTTTTCCCCCCTTTCTTTCCCTTCTTTGCTGGCTTCATTGTTGACCATAATGACCCCATCACTTCAACGGCTGTGTCCTTGAGCGCTGAGGAGTCAGGGGCCTTTTTGCCGCCTCCCTCCCCCAAGATGCATCCACAGAAAGAAAGGAGGCTTTGTGGGGAGAGAGGACCCACCTGCCTGCCATCAGAATAGTCACCAACACGAACGTCCTCTCCCGGAGAGGGGCTCACAGAGCAGCCCTCGCCGGGGAGCTGGTGACAAGGCTTCTCCCAGGGCATCTCGGCTGGTGCCCTTCGCAGCCAGACTGTGAGCAAATGGCCTCAGCAACAGGTGGAGCCCTTGGCCTGCTCTCTGCTTCCAATGCAGTGACAGGACCCAGAGGGTCTCATTTTAAAGATTTTGAACACCAAGCTCTGGCTGGCTCCCCGGGACACTCTCAGAAGTGGTTGATGTGTCTTGACCAAGGGCCTCATGGAGACAGACGGCCAGGCTCACCATTTGCTCAGACTCCAGGGACAGTGCAGTGCGTGCAGCCCCCAGGCAGATGGGGCAGGCTGGCATTTGGAACTGGGCCGTGGAGAGTCCTGGGGGCTGAGTCCGCCACATCTATCTCCTCACCCTTCCAGGATCTGTTACCAGCAAAGACCAAAGGAGGCAAGTTGTTCGGAGGGAGCCAGCGTGGCCTGGAGCCTTAGATGTGGGAGCATCTTCCAGAAGCCCACAGAGACCCACTCAGAAACCCCCTGACATGGTGGCAGCCCCCAGCCCCTCTCCTTGGAGTTGTGTCACTGCCAGGAGACTTGTGCCAGCCACCTACAGCTAAAAGGTGTCCTATAAAGGGCTAATTCTGCGTGATAAACTGAACAGTGATGTTTAGTTCACGTGAACCTTTTAATTTAGAAGTGTCTTGTTTAGATGCACCTCATTGAGCACACATGGTTTATTTCTTTAAATGCAATCGTGTGCCCCAGGAATCCAGTGTGATTGCCTTCTGCTTGTGGAGGCTGAGGTTCTGCCGTCATTCCCCAAAGGTGGATAGTTACAGGGAAAAAGGAACCTTCCTGCTTTCTAATTAGGAGAAAGAGCCCTAATGAGCTCGTTAAATGGAAATGAATTAACCTGTTCAGCAAACATTTGTTGAGTGCCCACTGGTTCTTGGGCCTTGGTGGATACTGAGGAGAATGGGACCCTGCCCCTACCCTCAGGAAGTTTCCAGTGTGGGGGAAATAAACAGGCAACTATTGGTTATATAGAGGGGGACCCAGGCTGCTGTGGGGGCCCAGAATGAGGGAATTGAATCTGCTTGTGGCCATCAGGAAAAGTTGGGCTCAACCCAGGAAGCGATTCTTGGTCTCCCTGAAGATTTTGAGAGATGCATGACTGGCGCACTACCTCCCATTGTTTGCCCTCACCCCGTCATCATGGCGATGTCTTAGCAGCCTGAGGCTGGGAGGCCCGAGGGTCTGCAGCCCAGCCCCTCCCTCACACAGTTGAGCACCTGCAGGCGCCAGGAAGCCTGCTCTGGAGTGGCCCCCCAACCCCCATCTCACCCCGGAGGAACTCACTGCCTCTCCTGCCTGTCCCTCCCCAGGATGTGGCCCTCTGTCCCCAGCAGGCCCCTTTCTCCTGCAATGCCCCTGGGACTCAGGCTTTGGTTCTCCTCACCTCCCTCCTCTCCCTATTCCAAGGACCCAGAATCCGCACCCCCAACTCCCAAGCCCCTCGGAGCACCCCCTCACACACACACAAAGGCCTTGCCGCAGGATGCCTGTGTTCAAGGGCAATGTCAGTGCTCTGTGGCCAGGAATTTCCTGAAGGGGACCGAGAAAATGCCTCTGGTCATCTCCAAACTCCTATTTCATGTTCTGAGTTCTTTATTTCTGTCTCAGTTCCATTTATCAAACATTGAGCATGCAAGTGGGGCCCGGGATGATCTGGTGACATGGAGCAGGAAGCTGACCGCAGGAAGCATCTTCCTCAACCAGAGTCGGCAGGAAGTGGTGCGTGGCCAGATGCCTGCCCCACTGCCTCTCTGCACAGAGACTCAGCAGTGCAGGAAACTGAGGCTCAGAGAGGTACAGGGCCCGGTTCAAGGCCACACAGCAAGTCCCTCTCCACAAGCCTCAGGGTTTGAGGGTGGCCAGTTCAGAGGGTCGCCTTGGCCAGTACAGCTCTGGCAATACTGGGGTAGGGGGTGGACATTTTTCTCATAGTTTAGAAGCCAATTATTTCTGCCGGCTCCCTCCTGAGTGGGAGCATCCCACTGATTTACTGGACAAGTTTGATGGGGACCAGGTCTGATTGGGCAGCAGGCATCACCAGTGTGGCTCTGGCGCCCTCATGTGGCACTTTTCAGTATTGCATCCAGTCCCAGGGGGAGGGGCAGGCAGCTGCAAGTCATTTGAGGCCAAGGGAAGCGCGAGGCAGACCTGTGAACATTCATGGCAGGACCTGCGGACTGGTGGACGATGGTGCTGAGCCCAGGTACGGACAGCAGGGAAAGGGGCGGGAGAAGGGACATTCCGAGCCGGGCGTCACAGCAGGGAGTAGGGCCATCCCGGGGAGAGTGACCGGTAGAAGCAGGAGCTGGAAGGCTCCCTCTGGCTCCCAGTCCAGGGCTCTCACCTGTTCTATTCTAAAGCCCCTAATTCATGCCGACGAGAAGGAAGGCGAAGGGGAATTAGAACAGCTCGGCAGCACTTGTCACACTGAAAAATGATTAGCGCAGTAAGGTGAGTTAACACATCCATTATCTAACATAATTACAATTTTTTACGGTAAGAACATTTAAGATCTACTCTCTCAGCAACTTTCAGGTATACAATTCAGTATTGTAACTATAGTCCCCACGCTGAATATTAGATCCTAGGAATTTATTCATCTTTTAACTGAGTTTAAAATCTTTGACCAATGTTTCCCCAGTTCCTCCGCCCCCTAACCCCTGGCAACCACCATTCTGCTCTCTGTTTCTATGAGTTTGGCGTTTTTAGATTCCCCTTGTAAGTGACACCTTACAGTATTTGTCTTCCTCTGCCTGATATTTCACGTGTAGCATAGTGCCCTCAAGTCCATCCATGTTGTCACAAATAGTAGAATTTCCTTTTTATGGCTGAATAATATTCCATTGTATATCTATCTTTTTTCTTTATCCCTTTATCCATGTGTGGAAGGACTCTTAGCTTGTATAATTATTTTAAACAAAATTGGGCTCATTTTGTGTTTATATAGTTTTACACCCTCCATTTTCCACTTAACATAGTGCCATCTGCTTTTCCTTAACGTTATTAAATCTTCTGTGGTATGCTCTTTTTTTAAAAAAAGAATAGTTTATTGATTTTGAGAGAGAGAGGAAGGGAGAGGGCAAGAGAAGGAAATATTAATGTGATGTGAGAGGAGCGTCGATCAGCTGCCTCCTTCTCGCCCCAAACCAGGGCCCGAGCCTGCGACCTGGGCCTGGGCCCTGACCGGGAGCTGAGCGGCAGCCTCCTGGTGCTCGGGATGATGCCCACTCGGCCAGGGCTGACCTTTTTTTTCTTAGCAGAATGATATTCTACTTTAATGTAGTCAACTTATTCCAGTTTTTGTATAACCAGCTCTGCAGGGGATGTCTTTGTTCCGAATCATAATCTGCATTTCGGTCTTTTGCTGTCGTTGTTTCTTAGGAGCAGTTCACCGAAGTGGCATTGCTGGCCAGAGCTAGGCCCATCTTTGAGGCTCCCGCCTTCCAGCGAGGCTAGTTTAGCTCCCACGCCCGGGTCTGGGAGCGCCCCCAAACAAAAGCAGCTTGGTTACTTTTGAGGACAGTCAGCCACTTCAACTTTGCTTAAAACAGGAGGCGTGAGTTAAGCAATTTCCTTCCATCAGGGCCAGCCCAGTTTCAGGAGGCGGCGGAGGGGCAGGACTGGACGCCGCCGGGCTGTGCGTGCGGGTTGGTCCAGGACCGAGGCGCCCTCCAGGATGCAGGAGTCTCAGTGCTGACACCGGGGTGGTCACCTTAGCTAGCAGCTCCTGCATGGCCCTGAGCAAGCCCCTTACCCTCTGCCCCTGTGAGGGTGACGCCCTGGGCTGGGGGACCCAGGGAGGGGCAGGAGCCCTGCCCCCCCGGAGTGCGGAAGGCAGGTGAGAAGAGGAACAGCTGTCACCCCTAGGGGAGGACAGGAGGCCCAGGCTCACATCCCAACTCCATCTTTTCCAGCTATGTGATCCGGGGAAGGCGCAAAAAGCTTGTTTCCTTCACTATAAAATGGCACAAGACCTCGAGCGGGGTGATTGCGAAGACTGTGCCCAGTGTGGGATGAATGCCCTTAACTTCCTCAGGCGGCAGACAGTGTCAGGGAGGGTGAGAACAAGGTGAACTTCCACAGGAAGGGCAGGGGTCATGGCCAGAGGAAGGAGGGTCTGGGATCCCCAGAAGGCTTCCTCTGGGAGGTGAAAGTGGAATCTACGAAAAAAAAAATGCCCTGGTCCTACTGAACATCTACAAAGGATCACAGATTAAGATCTTTTTCCTTTCTGGACCAAAGCCCAGAGCTTATCTCTCCATTTTTTCCACTCCCCTACCTAGGCATCTCCTGACATCCCATTTTTATTTGTTATTTAAATTAATGTATCTGTTGTGTTTACTATTTAAATAATTACATTGATTGTTTGATATTAAGCCTATTTATTGTCCTTAATGTTTAAATATCTATGTAGTGTCCTTATTGTTTAAATATTAAAGATGTATTGTATTAATTATGTATCATCTGTCTCCACCCACTAGAATGTCACTAGAAAGTAGATTCCACACAAGCAGAGATCTAGCAGAACTCCTGGAACATAGTAGATGCTCAATAAGGTTGTTAAATGAGGCAGCAATGATAAGTGGTCCCTTCATGGCCAGAGTACTGTGTGCATCTCACCTTGTGAACGCACTGGTCTCCATGATAAAAGCCCCACTGTGCGGGTGAGAAACTGAGGCTCAGAAGGTGAAGTGGCTGCTGGGAAAAGCAGAAGTTAGATTTAGTAGTGGGGGCTTAGAGCTCATGATTTGTACCTCACGCCCCAGAGGAGGCCTGCAGCCCACAGTGAGCAGGACCTAGAGAGAACTACATGGTCCCTTCTCCCCAGGAACAAGAAAGAATGACAGAGCTTCAGGGGCCCCAGTTCCTGAGCTCCATTGCCCCCTCCACACCAAGCAGGAGACTGAGCCTCCATCATGCAGGATCTGCCATCTTGGGGAGCCTCCCTCAAGGGCTCAGAAGGTGGGAAATGCAGATATTGGGGCTCAGAGGGAGGGAGGGCTTTGACCCAGGGGCACACCCAGGAAGTCATGGGTCTTGGGTTCAAACTCAGGTATGCACCTTGCAACAGGCTGTGACTGGTTCAGTGGTTCCCCCCTTGCTTCATCATAAGGGTCATATGTGCCTCTTGTAAAATACAAATTCCGAAGTCCTTCCTCTTGGAGAAATTGATTCAGCATGTTTTGGGTGGGTGACAGGAACCTTTATTGGTAAGTAGCTCCTCGGGGCTGTCTTATGATCAGAGTCTTGGTAGAGGGCTAGTCTGCCTACTGCCCTGCAGCCCGATCTTTTCCCCAAGTTCAAGGCACCAACTACTCACTGTGCTTCTGTTCTCAAAAAACGGTGCAGGTGGTGGTGTCCCAGCCTCACCTCTCACTAGGTACTAAACTTGGAGCAGGTCACGGGACTTCTCTGAGTCCACAAATTATGTGAAAATCAGAGGAAATAACTAGCACGCAACTGCTTGGAAAACCCAGAATATTGTGCAAATGTTTGCTGTTGTTTTATTGACTTGGTCCTTAAGATAAAAATGTTTGTATTTCACAAGTATGTGTCACTTAGATACAAGTAAAGTGTCCCGTGATCTCACCCAGAGGTCAGCAACTGTTCCGAGCCCTGAGAACTACCAGAGGCGTAGGCTTCGTCTGTAGGTGTGCTTGGGACAGGCGGAGCTGGAGAACAGGGATAAGGTCAGGAAGAATGAGAAGCGGCTGTCTCCTTCCTCACACGCTCCTTCCCATCCCAGGCTTTTCCTAGGGCCCTCCTGGTTTAAATCCTAGCCATGCTTTGTAGGTCCTCCTCCAGGTAGCCTTCCCTGATTGCAGCTAGTGCATTTTCCCTCTTCTATGGACACTCATTGCACTTGGTATGTGCCTGTCTCAAGCACTGATGATTTCTCCTTTAGGACTGGACCTGTTACCCCTATGGGTTGCAGGCTAACTCACATATTCCTAAGCCCTGCAGGCACCTGTGTTTCAAACTTTAGGTTATTATTATGGGTCAGGATATCAATTTAAAGCTGTTGTTTGCCAAAATTGCCTAAGAAGAATTGCCTGGGGCTTGTTAATTGTAGACAGGCCAATTGGCCTCTCCCCTGGAAATTCTGATTTCGGAGGTTTGATTTGAGGCTGCAGATGTATATTTTTAAACAAACTTCCAGGACCTAGAGTCCAGCTTTTCAACCTATAAAGTGCATACAAATCACCTGGTGACCTTATTAAATATAGATATCAGTTCACCATGTCAGGGGCCCGAGCACCAGGAAGAGTCTTTTCTAACAAGCTCCCAGGCGATGCAGCAGGTCTATGCAGCAGGTCTAAGATCACAGGCTGCTTGGACAAGCTCAGGTGATTCTTATCTTTAGGCCCAGAAGGGAAACAAGGATTAGTGCTATCGAAACCTCAGCACACTAGGGTGCTTTTAAAACATAGTAAGGTCCAGGTCCCACTGCAGACTAATTAAATCAGAATCTTTTCGCGGTTTTTTGGTTGGTTTCGTTTTTAAAGGTTCCCAGATAACAGTGATGTAAAACAGGGTTACGAATCACTCCCCATCGGCATGAAAATAAATTAATGAATAAATGGAATAGACCATCTCACAGGCTTGTGGGATAAAACCTTTGACTGGGTTGTATGTGTTATATATGCACATCATGTGTGTTGCTAGATCACTGTGAGTTTGAAAATGGGTGAAGGATGCCCTGGCAGGTTTGGCTCAGTGGTTAGAGCATTGGCCCATGGACTGAAGGGTCTCGGGTTCGATTCCGGCCAAGGGCACGTACCTTGGCTGCAGGCTGCGCCCCAGTCAGGGCGAGTGCAGAAGGCAACTAATCGATGTGTCTCTCTCACATCGATGTTCCTGTCTCTCTCTCTCCCTTCCACTTTCTCTGAAAAGCAATGGAAAAAATATCCTCAGGCGAGGATTGAAAAAAAAAAAATGAGAGGAGAAAGGGAGGGTGTTCTGGAGTTCACAGACCAGCCACAAGAGCAGAAGGAATTCAAGGACGCCCTGGGGGTGAGGGGCAGGGCTGACCTGACAGTGGGGGTAGTGAGGTAAGGGTCAGGGAGAGCAGCAAGAAGCTGTGTTGTATGTAAAAGGTGAACAGCAGGCAGGACTTTCCAGGCACAGGGGACAAAATGTGCGCAGTTTGTGGGCGTGTAAAAGAAAGCAGCAAGTTCATGGAAGGGAACCAGCAGTGCTGGCCTCAGAGCTGGAGCCTGGGATATAAAGGGGAGTGGCAGAGATAGGCCCAGATGATTTCAGGGGCCTGGGAAATGTGAGCTGAAGAGAAAGGAAAGTCATTGACCCCTTGCTAGGGAATGGCCTAAGGTGACCTTACCTGGGCAGAGCCACTCGCAGTAGCTGTTTTTGCGGACACGAGGGCCCCTGGAGCCTGAGGACACTAGACAACTTTCTAGAAAGCATTTGGGGGGAGGAGAGTGGAGAGTGCTTAAGCAAAGATCCATCAGCAACATTCCCCCTTTTCCAAGAACCCAGACCCTCTCCACCAGTATTTCATTTGGCAAGCACCCTTTTCGCCAAGCACTGAGTTGGAAGGCCAGAAACAAGTCCGACAGCTCTGCCCTAGTGAGCTGGGTAAAGGTCGGCTTTCCACAGGAGGAGGCAAAGGGCCTTGAAGGGTTATTATGGTGAAAGAGAGGAAAAAGGCTTAAAGAACACAAGGATTTGCAAAACATTGAGAGACTGCACGGGGCTGAAGCACAGAATGTAGTTGGGAATGAGGCGAGCTGGGGGTTTTTCGGTTGCGGAGCGAGAAGATCAAAGCTGGTTAGAGGATGTAGCCTGGCAGGCGATATGGAGGCTGGATGTAGAGAGAAAAGTTTAAGAGACTGAAGAACAAACGAAAGAAGGTGTGGATGTACCCCAAGGTGCATCCTAATTAAAATGCTACAAGTTCAAGAGAGAATCTTTAAAGCAGCAAGAGATGACTACAGTTAATAATACCATATTGTATACTTGAAAATTGCCAAGAGAGTAGATTAAATGTTCTCATCACAACAAAGAAATGATAATTATTTGAGACAATGGAGGTGTTAACTAACCCTACTGTGGTAATCATTTTACAATGTATGAGTGTTATCAAATCATACTGTTGTACACCTTAAATCTACACAATGTTATATGTCAATTATATCTCGATAAAGCTGAAAAGAATTTTTTTTTAAAAAAAAAAAAAGAGAAAAGCAGTTAGTTACATACAAGGGAGCTACTATATGCATCCCTATGTTCACTGCAGCATTATTTACAATAGCCAAGATAAGGAAGCAATCTAAGTGTCCATCGATAGAGAGATGGATAAAGACAAGAAGGAACATATATACAATGGCATATTACTCAGCCAGAAAAAAGAGTGAAATCTTGCCATTTATGACATGGAGGGAGCTAGAGGGTATTATGCTAAGTTAAATAAGTCAGACAGAGAAAGACAAATACCATATGATTTCACTAGACATAGAGGAACAAACTGATGGTTGCCAGGTGAAAGGGGGGTTGGGGGCTTGGGGAAAAAGATGAAGGGATTAATAAGTACAAATCAGCAGTTACAAAATAGTTATGGGGATGTAAAATATAGCATAGGGAACATAGTTAATATTGTAATAACTATGTATGGTGTCAGTGGTACTAGACCTATGGGGGGGATCACTACATAAGTTACATGTCTAACCACTATACAGTACACCTGAAACTAGCATTGAATGTCAACTGCAATTTAAAATTAAAAAAAAAAAAAAGCCCAGCCAGTGTGGCTCAGCAGTTGAGCATCGACCTATGATCCAGGAGAGTGTGGTCCGATTCCTGGTCAGGGCGCATGCCTGGGTTGTGAGCTCAATTCCCAGTAGGAGGCATGCAGGAGGCAGCCCGTCAGTAACTCTCTCATCATTGATGTTTTTTATCTCTCTCTCTCTCTCCCTTCCTCTCTCTGAAATCAGTAAAGATATATTTTTTAAAAAAATAATAAAATTTTTTTTAAAAAAAAAGAATGGGTGGATATGGACAGAGAAATGAAAGGTTAACTTTATGATGAATCCTGAATCAGAAAATAGAGGATTTTGGTTTCCAACATTCATATGCCTACAAAGAGCCAATGAAGGGCCTGTGGGTTTCTGACAAGAAACTAAAGCTGAAGGGGCAGAGGCCTGCACTGTGGCCTGCAGCGTACAAGAACCAGACTGGCTCAGCTCCATCAGGAGTGTTCCTGCTGGCCTGGGATCTCCCCAATGGTGTGTTTAATTTCAATCTTTTCCTCCTTTTCAGGTTTTACCACAGGAGAATAACCTTCCATTCTAATTTGAAATGAACTATTTATGCCTCTGAACATGCTGAATGACTGCCTGATTTATTTATTTTTCAAATAATACATCTGAATAAGAATTCACACATGACAGAACAAACATAAGTTTAAGAAAAATGCCCTTCCCCAACTGTTGCCTGATTAATCATTCCAAATCACTGCCTGGCCTTGTCATTGGAGTCCAAGAGCTATCTCTCTGCACCAATTACATGCCAGGTGCTGTGTCTGACAGTCCAGATTGGCACTATCAGGCCCTACCACCTGACCTTTACAATCTTATCTCCCGCACTGTAACTTTCTCCACCAGTCCAAACTCCGCTCATTCATCCTCCAAGGCCCAGTTCAAAAACCTCCTACCCTATGGTGCCATTCCCAGTTCTCCCAGGTCTCTCTCCAAGGGAAAGGCCCCTTATGCTTGTGAATTTCCAGAGTCTTTTGTTTTTATATCCTTGACGGGACTCGAAGCTCCCCCCAGAGAGCTTAGCTATGGACAATGGCACACAGTAGGTACCTCAGCAGAGTGTTTGCTGAAATTAGGTGGCACGGTCTCCCACATCCAAAGCAGCAGCTCAACAGGCAGCTTGAGCAGACCAGACAACATTTTGGAGTCGGTGTCTACAAAGTGCTCTTGGGGCGAGTGACGGGGGAAGCCACCGCCTAAAGCGCATCCTCTGACTTAGTGCTTCGCTCCAGCCGAGGGGCCTGCTGGCCGACCCCCAAGTAAAGTGCATGCATTTCACGTATTTGATGAACCTCCCGAAGGGCGTCTCCTCTCCAAACGGACCTGTCCGGTTTCCTTCAACCCCGCATTGCCCGCTGCGTGTCTTCCAGTTCACAAGTGAGAGTCAGACCATTATTCCCAGGACAGTCCTTCTTGCAGGTGCCGAGGGATGCATGCCAGGCAGGCGTTGCTTTGCAGACAGGGATTTGGGGCTCAGGGACCAGGGACTTGTCCAAGGTCACGCCCCGTGTGGACTATTCACCTAACCTCGGCCCCCTAACTGCCGGCGAAGTGGAGCCAAGACCTGCAGGTTGTCTGAGGTCGAAAGGAAACGGGTTTGAGAGCGATTTATATGCCCTAAGGCACACACGGGTGTTCTGTAAACTGTGGTCATCAGTCGCTGTGAAAAGGCCGCCCACGGGTTTGCTGAACCAAGGCTAGAGAGGGGGGCCAGGCAGGCGCCCGCAGGTCTCAACTGCCACTCCCACGCGTGCTCCCGCGGCCGCACACCAGAGAAAGCGCTGGCCGTTCCTGGCACGGCGAGGCCCCCGTCCGGTGCCAAGGGAACGGCGTTCTGGCTGACGAAGCCCGGGGCCTCCCGACACGCGTGACGGGTGACCCGCTGCCTGCCCGCGGCGGCGCGCGGACTCCGGTAGAAGGTCGGCGTCACCTGACTCCCGCCGCTTCAGTGAGGGGCGGGGCGGCGGCGGCGTCTCCCTCACGTGATCCGGCTCGGGCCGCGCAAGCGCGTCACGAACGCCCCCGGATCTGGGGTCGGTCAAGGTCTGCGCCTGCGCGGGCTCGCTCGCTCGCCGATCCGCCCGCGGGCGGCTACGGGGCGTGGAGCCGGGCGCCCGCGGCGATGGGTGAGTGCGGGACGGCGGGAGAGGGAGGCGCGGGGCTACCCCGGCCTCCGGGTGGAGGGCGTGGAAGCGCTCGGGGGGGCTGTGGAGGCCGCGCGCCCAGGCCCTCCGCGCGCTCGCCCCGCGCCCCTGCGGCGCGGGTTCGGCTCTGCGCTCCCGGGGCTCGCGGCGCCCGGCCCCCGGCCTACCGAGGGGCTCCGCCGGGCCGGGGCGGCGTCTGGCCGCCGGAGCGAGCTTTTCCCGCTCGTGAGGCTGTGCGAGTGCTCGGGCGCGCCGGGAGCGGGGAGGTGCCGGGCGCTCGCGTTCCGCAGGGCGGGCGGGGTCGGGCTCTCCCTGCGCCTGGGGAGGAGGGCGGCGCGCGGGTGGCGGGAGGACCCCCGGCCCTCGGGACCGGGATGCCGGCCCCCCGACTCGGTGGAGCGCGGGGGGAGAAGGGGCATTCCCGCCCAACCCCCTCGCCTCCCGGCCCTTCCCCGCCTCACCGATCGGCCGAACGGACGCCTGGAGGGACGTAAGTTCAGCCGCACGCCAGACAATGCTTATTCTGCGACACCATGTTGCTTCGTGTTGTGCGAAACTCAGTTTACAAACGAGGCTTTTTGGAGGAGGGGGACGGTGTTGTTCATTGTAAATCTCAGTATTGGTTATTTGGTAATAAACTTAGCTGGATGGAGCACGTCGATGCCTCAGCTCTAGTTACCCTTTCGGCGTAATTTTTTTTTGTTTTTTTGCCCCATACAGCTACGCACAGCTCGTCTTAATTCACACCTTATGTTTCTCTACCTGTAAGCTGTGAAGCCCTTAAAATAAATGTGTAGTGACCTTGTCACTTTGAGTCTCCTCTGCCCTTGCTTTGAAAGGATTCCGTGAAATTAAAAGATGCTGGGACTGGTCAGGTCCAGAGCACAGGTTAGGCACTTTGGAGTCGCCCTTAGTGCATCTAAGGGAAAAATCACAAGCTGTTACCTCTATGAGGTGTGGACTTGTCCGGTCTCTCCTTTGGTAGATTAAAGTAAAGCCAGAGAAGTGGATTTTTAAATTGTAGACATTGCTTTGTATTTATAGTAGCAAGATAATGTCATAACTAGGACTAGAACCCAGGCCGATCTTGCTCTGAATGCTGAGTCAGACCAGAGTTCACATCCTTTGAGAATTACAGTCACCTTCTCCACTGTTTTGCACAGAGACCTTTGTGCTGCGATCACATCTGGGTCTTGTTTATCTAAATGGGCTGTAAATTACAGTGATTATTTAGACTTTACACTGTTTTCTTATGCAACAAAAGTTTGACACTCGCAGTTTCTTGAAAGTCAACTTCATTAACTTCGCTTCCTAATGTTGAGATAGGTTGGTGGTTTTAGGAAGTACAACACTATGGTAAATAAATTTTGCAGTAAATTGCAAAAAACAATTATCCATGTGAAAGAATTTAAAATGAGATCAATTTAACAAAGAAATTTATCCACGGTCATGGTATAGATAAACATATAAAATTCTAAATTTCATTTCCCCAGAATACTGAGTGCACTCTCCTTCCTTCTATTGCTAAGTTAAGAACCTGTTCACACCATCCTGGTGTGTAGGGTGAAACTAGAGGGAAAGCTTTTAACCTGTGAAGTCTGGGTTTCATTGCATTACTTTTTTCTGTGTCCAGGCCTATATTTTTTAAAATCTGGGACTCTAAATGTACATTAATGTTCTTAAAAAATTTCTTTAAAAAGTTCAATACGGTGGTCAATAAATGACCTGCTAGCTTCTGTCAGCCACTGTTTTCTTTTTAATAACAATCCCATTATTACCAAGAGTCATTACAAACTGGGTGAAGTAACTAATTTGCAAAATTTTAGAAAGTAATGCTAGTACTGTTTCAGTAAGAATTAAAAATGAGTATGAACAAAATAGTGTTCAAGTGCACAGATAACTTGGTCTGTATTATCAAGGAGCATACACTGTTAGAGCATGTAGGCAGCAACTTTAGAGTTTAAAATACGTTGTGTTCAGTATGTACAAATAAAATTTTTTTCAATCACAGATTGTCACAATATAGTATTGTGTAATCATATGTACATTAATCTGAATATTTTTGTTGATTATAATGTTTAGTTCTGAAACTGAAGAAAACAGCATTACATAGGTAGAAAGCATTTCTATGCTAAGTTGTAGTATAGCACTAGTAAGAGTTTTTAAACTCTTGTCGGTCAGCTGAAACAGTAAGAAGTAAGGATATAGATTAAGTGATTCATAATGATCAAACTCTAGTCTGGCAAACTTCCCCAGTATCTATAGAATTTTTTTTTTTTAACTAAAAATGACATTGGCTTCTTTAATTGGCTAAGAGCACAAAAGGTAACAGGCAGAAGGTCTGTTTAAAAAACAAATTAGCCCTAGGCAGTCTTGCTCAGTGGTTAGAGCATTGGCCCACAGGCGGAAGGGTCCTGGGTTCAGTTGCAACCAAGGGCACATACCTCGGTTGTAGGCTTGATCCCAGTCTTGGTCAGGGTGCATGTGGGATGCAACCAATTGGTGTGTCTTTCTCACATCGATGTTTCTCTCTCTCTCCATTCCTTCTCTCTGAAAAGCAACGGAAAAAATACCCTCCTGAAAGTTTAAAAGGTAATAATAAATAAAAACAAATTTAAAAGCTGTGGTTTGGTTTGGTTCTGTTTCAATTCTCTCAAGTCAGATATATATACACCCACAAAAATGGTGTGTGAAGGGAAACTGTCATACGTGAGAAGTTGTATTCTGAATTAAGGGAAACAGCTGTTGAAACAGGAATTAACACAAAGTCAGCAACAGGTTAACAATTTTTAAAAACTGAGTCTTCAAACGCTGCATGGCACAATGCTGTACTTAATATAAAGTACTGCTAGATGTGAAGGAGGAAGTCTATAGCTTTTAGCAAAAATGCTTTTCCAGGAAAGCAAGTCAGGACAACACAGTCAGCACACAAGGAAGGTACAGAATTTCAGCTTCCCCATCTGTGTTAGAAAATTCTGTTTATCCAGAATGGACTAAAATTTCAGGCCAAAATGGACACTTTTACATTTCCTACTCTGTCCCTATAAAGGTCTCTGCTTCTTTCCCTCTCACCCTGTAATTCAGCTTGATCCAGCAGAAAGATGGCTGCTTTTAAAATTGGCTATTTTATTTTCCTTTCTGTGGTGAGAATGTCACAGAGCCTGGGTACTTTATGCTCATATGCATTTATGACTAGCATCCCACTATTGACAAAAAACTTCGCAACGGACTTGGTGAACCTGGCTTCCCAGTTTTACTTTGTTCTTCCATTGATGAAGGTCAGCTTGAAGAAGGTGTATTTGTCACTTAACCTTTGAGACTGGAGACAGTTGCCAAATGTCAGTTTACATTCCCGTGGGCCATGAGAAAAAATGCTCTTCTCTTGGACATGAAGAATATGATATGACACACAAAACCAAAACACGCTTGCACTCTGGAAAAGGGTGCATATAGCCATCCCAAATCAAAACCACTATGGCCCAGAAACAGGAGATGGTACAGTTGGTGAGGTGACCATCAGACCAAAATTCTCCACAGAATATCTTAAAAAGCAATAAAAATGTTGCTAAAAGGAAAATGCACGCAGCATATTAAACACTAAAATTATGAGGCAGAATAAATAAAAATAAGCGTCTAACTAGAAAAAATTAGAATAAAATAAATAGACAAAGGAGGAATGTGATAATAAAGAGGAAAAACATTTAAATACTAAAAAATAGTAAAATTGGGAAATTCAAATGCTGGTTCTTTGCCAAGATGGGAAGAATGTAAACTAGGTTAAACTGGCTACCCTGCTAGCCCTGGCCAGTGTGGCTCAGTTGGTGGAGCGTCATCCTGTATAGTGAAAGGTCACCGGTGGGTGCAGTTTCCATCAGGGCACATCCCGGGGGGGCATGCTGGAGGAGCTGATGGGTGTTAATTCTCACATCAGGGTTTCTCTCCCTCTCCCTTCCTCTCTAAAAATCAATTTAAAAGTGTTAAAAAACCTGCCTAGCCTGCTCAAGAAAAAAGGGAATGTAAGTACACAAGATTAGAAGTATTTTTAAAAAATAGAAAGTGCTTTATAAGACTATGTAAACAAACCAGAATTTTTTTTAAAGGAAATCCAGTTATCAAAATTGACTCCAGAAGAGAGAACCTAACAGATCATTGACAATGGAAAAAATGGAGGACGTTACCAAAAAGCTACCATTCCTCAAAACACCAGGCCCAGATGGTGTTACAGGTGAATTTGTTTTGTTTTTATTTAAGTATAGTTGGTGTACAGTGTTATTTTAGTTTCAGGTGTACAAATATTCAACATTTATATACCTTACAGTGTGATCACCTCACTATATCTGCTATTATGTCACCGTGCAAGTTTAATGTCTCGCTTAAAAGGTGGTGTCTCATACCTGCTTCTGCATTCAGTCTATTGTAAGCTGTTTTGGTTGAAGTATACGCAGAATATCCAGCCTCACATAGTATGTAATTAGAACACGGAGGACCTCCTGGGCCTCGGAAAGGGTCTCAGAGACCTCTAGGGGTCCTCTGAAAAGACTTGGAGAACTGCTGATCTAGTCTAAAAGGGGAAAAGTAATATCGTCCAAAGATTGGAGGAAGGATTCGGGGGAAAATCTGTGTGTTTAACACTGATTTTAAAGGTTTACTTATTGTCATTATTTGTAGGTTAAAAAAATCCTTCATGAAGAAGAAAGATCTTAAGCCACATGATGGATTCAGAAGCTCATAAAAAGAGGTCGCCAATCATAACATCTTCAAAACAAGATATATCACCTCATATTACAGATGTTGGTGAAATGAAACATTATTTGTGTGGCTGCTTTGCAGCTTTCAATAATGTAGCGATCACATATCCCATTCAGAAGGTCCTCTTTCGGCAACAGCTGTATGGAATCAAAACCAGGGATGCAGTGCTTCAGTTGAGGAGGGATGGATTTCGAAACTTGTATCGCGGAATCCTTCCCCCGTTACTGCAGAAGACAACTACACTGGCGCTTATGTTTGGTCTGTATGAGGATTTGTCTTGCCTTCTCCATAAGCATATCAGTACCCCGGAGTTCGCAACCCGTAGCATGGCGGCATTACTTGCAGGAACAACAGAAGCAATTTTCACTCCATTGGAAAGAGTTCAAACATTGCTTCAAGACCACAAGCATCATGACAAATTTACAAACACTTACCAGGCTTTCAAGGCACTGAAGTGCCATGGAATTGGAGAATATTATCGAGGCTTGATACCTGTACTTTTCCGTAATGGGTTCAGCAATGTCCTGTTTTTTGGTCTCCGGGGTCCCATTAAGGAGCATCTGCCTACTGCAACAACTTACAGTACTCATTTGGTCAATGATTTTATCTGTGGAGGCCTGTTGGGTGCCATGTTAGGAATCTTGTTTTTTCCGGTTAATGTTGTAAAAACTCGCATGCAATCTCAGATTGGTGGGGAATTTCAGTCTTTTCCCAAGGTTTTCAAAATAATCTGGTTAGAACGGGATAGGAAACTGACAAATCTTTTCAGAGGTGCCCATCTGAATTACCACCGGTCCCTCATCTCTTGGGGCATAATCAATGCAACTTATGAATTCCTGTTAAAGGTCACATGAAAGAAATAATTAAGTGCCATTTATCAACTGACTAGACCTTAAAAGAAGAATGCAGTTTGGCCTCGTTCCTGATTGGCCAAATATAAATTGGTGTCGTAAGTTCAGGGCACAATGAATTATGGGCAAAGCTGTTTTCCTTAAGCACCAACAAATTCAGAATAAAAGGTTTCAATAGGAAAAATTAAGGATTTTTGTTTTTTGGATTTTGTGTTATTTTCTAATTATTACCTGAGAACTTTAGACTAATTGCTTGGTTAATAGCTGTCTATCTGATGGATGGCATTTGACGAGGAAACTAATAGCCAATATGGTCTTTTTCCCAAAGTCTTTAAACCTTCTGTATTGAAACATAAGTGGCCATGACCAGCCAGAGAAAAGAATTCTCAGGCTTACTTTTATTACTCCATTTCTTCTCTATGGAGGAGTTGCAAAGAGTAGTCTTTGTTAAACTTAAGCATATACTCAAGAAGCAGGACAGAGAAGAAAAGAGCTTAATGGGTGTAGGCTTTTGATGATAAATTGCTTGTATTAGTTTTGAAACAAAGCACCTGTTGGGATAGTCATTACCGAAACTTTCTTTTTAGGCATGGTAGACTCAAGCAGCTCACGAAAGCTCCCATTTGCCTTCTAGATTTGAAAGTTTTCTGATTAGTTCTGAATGTGACCTTAAATCTGCCCCAAATATTCTTATGTTAATTTCACTTATTTCATTGCTAAAAGATGGGGAGACTTAAATTTTCTCATAGGCATTTCATCCTATTAAGTTTCATATTTTGCATGAAAATCAAACTCTTTAGCTCACTTTCTTTGAATTGTTGCCAACTTAGCAAACGGCTTTGGGGCTTTTTTTCCCCTTTGGGTAATAGTTTATCTTATTCAAGTATTCTGTTCTCTTGAAACTCCTCTTTAAAAAACACTTCCATAAAATTTTATTTTGAAAGTTTAATAGGATCTCATTTTTTTCCTGGTTTCTCAATTTTGGGGGGAGGTGGGGCACTCAGGATAGCTTTCACCCCACAGTGTTAGCTGTCTTTTTTTCTCTTGGAAATAGAGACTTCTATTAGGATTTTTATATTTTAGGAACCCAATTTTACCATTAAAACTGCTTGAGAGGATAAGATCTTAATAAAGATATTTGAAAGATAATTTTAAATTTCTAAAAGTTGGTAATAGCTGGATAAATTAGTTGTCCCTTACCTAACAAAAGCTTATTTTTCAAAGAAATCAGATTTTAAACTATATTTTCCCTATAAATAAGGCAAAATGATTCACACACCAATTGAATAATTAGTAAAACATACACAACATCCTAGAAAAGTGGTTTATTTTTTAAAAATTTATCTTTATTGAAAGTATTACAGATGTCCCTCTACTTCCCCATTGACCCTCCCGCACCCAATGGTTTATTTTTAAAAAACCATCTGTAAATATGTAGTTAAGATTGCTTTCCAGCATCTGACATGGCAGAGTAGTTAGGTTTCTTATTACCAGTTTTCATCATTCTGGGTAATTGCATATGAAAATGTGTACGTAATGACCAAAATAAAATCAGGGTCTCAATTGGTAGTTTACTCAGTTTCTGGGCAGATAGTCCAAAAAAGATGTTTACCTCTACATGCAGTATGGCTGGTCAATAAAATAAACATCCAACCAAAAGGATTAGGAAGCATAATCAAGCATTTGTTAGGCAATAATCAAGCTCAGGAGATTTACAGTAACTCTGACAATGTTGTGCTAAAAATGGCAGTTTACTTTAGCAGCCAAGGTGCAGATGTAAGGATTTCAGAAAACTGTCACCAAATAAATGTGAGTAGCATCCTTTGGCTTACCAAGTAGAGTCAAGAGTCAGGATTTGTAGCGGCTCTTTCAAAAACGAATGACTGTGGTGCCTGACCCCCTCACTTGCGTGTGCATCCCTGAGTACTCCTGGGCATGTCTAGGTGCTCAGCTTGAGGCAGGTGTGTGAGCCTGGGGTCATGCCCTCGCCCTGGGAATGGACTCCATGGGCCTTTGGTTCCACAGGGCTTCCTTTCATCTATACACTCCATGCAGGTGGTAGAAATCTAACTTATAAAACACTTTGTGAAATACAAACGAAGTGAGAATGTGAAGGAGATGCTTTGGTTTCTGCTGTCTCAAGTATGTGGCATTTACAAACAATAAATATTTATAATGGTTTTAACTCAATATTTTTTTGATTTCTTTGTCACTTTTTACAGCTATTGAAGACCAAACTGCAAATACATTACCTGTGTTGTCCTATAGACTTCTTAATTTTGACAAAAAGTTGAACAGAACTTGTAGCCCACAGCTTTGTCTGAACTTTAAGTCAAAATGTGTTACTAAGATTCTAACTATTGTTTTTACCTTCCGTGTAAACTAGTACAGTAATTTTGAAAAGGCAAATGTGATCGAATAACTATTTGAGAAGCTTTAAAAGTGGCCCTTTCTGTTACATATGTGACACAGACTGCTCATGAGCACAGGGCACTTCTGGTCTTGCCTCCTGTATTCATGCCTGATGTTAGGATTCCATGTCTAACATACGTCGAGTGGTGTGAGCCCTCAGGACTGCACCACTGAGTAAACGCAGTCTCTGTGGTGGCAAATTCGTGTGTGTTTCATTTGTATTGGAGACAAAGTTGATGTTTTTTGTCTCAATAGTCAATATTCATCTTACTTTATGGCTACATAACCACCTGCTATATATTGTGAACTGTGCGGTAAAACAGAATTGTGTATATACAATCATCTTTGGAGACCCAAACTCCCTAGCTCAGTTACAGTGTTATACTCAGGAGGCTGTGCAAACGTGAGGGAGTAATGAGGGGTGGGAGACGAGGGGTGTGGAGCGGGGTCTGGGGGCTCCCGGCGAGCAGTCATGTTGACCCACCAACACTGGTTCAGTGCGGGTGAGCACAGAGCGTGAGGGCGTGCGGTCCAGAGGAGCGCAAGGCCAGATCACACTGGAAGACTCGATTTCGTCTAAATTAAAATAATTCTCTTTGTTTTCTCATGCATATAAGTGCATATCAAAGACTTGAACAGGCATTCTTAAATCTGAGACTTTTCATTTTTAATGCTGGTTTTTGTGATTTTTTTGCTTAATATTAAATATTTGCCTAAACGGCTCCCAAATTTTGGGGCAGTCTCTACAGTACATGTTTCCGTTTTAAAAGTTTATTAAAAGTGGTTAAGCACACAAAGCTGTTTTTGTTTGATATTTTGAATTTTGTGACTGAGTTTAAATGAAACCTGTTAACTGTTTCAGAGTTTTCATGCTTCTTTTGGTAATTCTTTTTGGAATAAAATTGTTTTCTTTTTAAGTCCATTTGGTCTTCTCTTGCGGTTGGGTTAGTTGCTAGCACATTGTTTTTTGTGTGGTAAATTGATCTATTAGTATTTGTGTTGCTAACACATTTAGCACATTACTTTGACTCTTAGCAACTTCCCGTGGTGACCATTGTAGATTGAACAATCCTTCGTTTATCCATCTTCGATCAAGAGGAGTTCCAAATAATTTTCCAATAGCTAAACTGCAAAGCATTTTGACTTTTAAAGCTTTTCTCAAGTGAAACTGTTTTCTACGGAGTAAAAATGCCTTGGTTAATGCAGTTTACCAGTAATTTCTATTGTAATCATATACCTTCAGGTCATGCTTACCCCCAGCTAGATGGTCTGGATGTTTGTGCTTTTCAAGATTGTTATATGTGCTTTCAACTTCATAGCTGCTCCTTTCTGTTAGAGTGAAGTTACATGAGCTGCACTGTTGGTTTACATGTTAAATTGTAAGGTGCTCCCTGTGTCTAGAGATAGGTGTAGCTTGATGAGGACCTAGACTAGTAACGGAGCAGTTGCTGTAAAATGTTTCTGAAACTCCAATTTAGGGTAGAATTCATTATAAAAGTGGGTATCCTGAACTATAGAATTGATAAAAGGGGTGTTTACATGTCATCTGATGAAATATCTTTTTAACCCACCTGCAGCAGCCATTATAGACCGCGGGGGGGGGGGGGGGGGGGGGCGGGCAGGGGGCCTAGAGGAGCTCACAGCTGCAGAGCGCTCCAGCCTCCCAACGGGCAGTTCCCACTTAATCATTTACAACTCACACTTCCCCCCACCCCAGATGAGTATATCTGATTCTGAAGCAGAAATTGAGAACAGTATTTATCTAAATTCTCATCTCTCTTCAATCTATTCCTCATATTGCTGATTTTTTAGGTGAACTGATCCAGGCCCTGCTGCCTTTACCCTCATCTCCAGCTGAAACTGCCCTGCCCGAGTCACTGCCCTCAGCACAAGGACTTCTGCACTCCGAGCCCCTGGCCTTTACCCTCGCAGAGCACCCCTGCCCTGAGCGCAGCGCCCTTCCCTGGTTCACCAGCAACTCCCAAGGGCTTGAGCCTGAGGTCAACTGTCACTTCTTCAGAGAAGACGGCTCACTCGCAGGACTAAGCCAGGTTCCCCTCAAATGTTCCTAGGCTACCCCGTCTCTCTCAGCCACGTTGTGATTATTTGATGCCTCTTGCCCCTTTCGAATGCCAGCTCCATAAGGCAGGGATTCCGCTCTGCTTTCCAGCGTTTCAAGTGCCCGGCACGGTGGCTGACACCTGATAGACAGCTGATAAATATCTCTAGGAATTGAGAGAGTGGAGGGACCGTGGATATTCAGGATTATAGCATTCTGGAATATCCTGTCCGACCATTCCTTGATGGGTCATGGAGGGCAAGGAAAGAATTTTTACAGTGCTCAGGCTGCCATAACAAAATAGCAGTGAGTGGATGGCTGAAACAACAGCCATTTCTGTTCCGAAGGCTGGGAAGTCCAAGATCCAGGTGCTGGCAGCTTTGGTTCCTGGTGAGAGGCCTCTTCTTGATACACAGACTTCTCCCTGTGTCCTCTCGTGGCAGAGAGAAGACCTCAGGACTTCCATCTCCGCCTAAGTACCTCCCAAAGGCCCCACTTCTAAATACCATCACATTGGGGGGTGTAAGGGCTTCAACCTAAGTTTTGGGGGAGCACACACATGATGTCCATGACATAGGAGCTAAATGATGAGTGTTTTTGATTTTCTTCTTTAACACTGTCAGCTGTCCTTTACTCTGAGAAATGTCTAGCCAATTTGAGACAAAGTTCGTGCGTGAGTTAGGGTTACGTATGTACAGGCACCCCATTTTTCTTACTCCTTGCACTGCTTGTGAATTGTGGAACTAAGCTGAATGAAGTTGGGCAAGAAGAAAGCTTCTTAAAATTATTAGTGTCATTGACTGCTACTTTGTTACTGGAGAAGTGCCATGAAGGTGGTAACTTGTTTAATTGTTTCAAGCAAACCGCCTCCTCTACATTTAATCAACAAAAATAAAACCAGTCCTGATTAGTCAGCAGTTACTTGCTCCTGGTAGAGTACACCACAAAAGGGGAATGCATTTAGTTACAATGAGATACTATCTTTTTGTTTCAGATGATACTAGGAAAAAGGAACTAATTTCTCTTTCAAGGGTCATCATATATATGTAGTAATAGGTGGCTCCTGGCATAGGGCTTTCTCCTTTCCCTTGGGTAAAAGGAAGCTTCAGAACTTTCCATAACCCCTCTCCTAATTTTCTGGGAAAAGAATGATTTAAAAAAATTTTCAGGCGTTTTGGGCTCCCCACTCCTCACTCCCCACTGGGAAACAGTTTCAAGGTCATAATAGTAGGAAAAAGTGTGTATGTATGGAACCAAGTGTTTTTCATCTGTACTTTGTAAAATATGAAGGTAAAGAGTAAGGAAGTTCGGCGAGGGCCTGAACTTGGAGATGGAATAGGCGCGATCGGCCTTGAGAGAGCCGCGGTGAGGGCCCGGAGGAGGAAAACCTGCAGCTGCCGCCGGAGCTCTCCAAAGCTTCTGCTCCTTAGGGCCCAGGAACAGGAAAGCATGTTGTTTTTGTGTCTGGGGCAATACTAATTATATTTGAGTTCCTATAAGCTTAAACTAGAGAAAAACAGAATCCTTAGTCATTTCAATTTGTGCCTTTTATAGTTTCCTCCTTGTTTAGCAAATTTGCCTTACACCCGCTCACTACTGTGCAACTGCCCTTATTTAATGACAGATCGTTTTCAGTTTTAAGATTCTAGACTTGTGGGAAACACAGAGCATGGGATGCCTGAGACAAGTTCCAAAGTAAAAACTGAAACCCCCTTGATGCCCCAGTGACCCCAGGCTAGGGCAGGTCTCCAGTGCCCGTGACGACTGTCTCAGCCCTTGCTCGCCACGGCGTTTACGCGGTGTCCTTCAAGCCACTGTGCTCTGCATCGATCCTCACCGTGGCTTTGTGTCCACCGACTAGAGATTCTCATACCTGCTCAATGAATGAATCATAATCTGATCCCAGATGTTGTCTTTATCACTATTACTCTCACTGTTTCAGAGACACTTTTTCTAAGAATTCGTCTTTCAAAAATCATCATGGGGGATGCCTAATGTATGATTCCATTCATATGAGGTTCAGGCAAATCTGTGGTGGGAAAAAAACAGTGGTTGCCTCTGGGAGGGATGGCGAAGGGCCTTGCTGGGGCGGGGCCCGAGGAAACGTTCTGGGGTGACGGTAGTACTGTAATGTCTCTTGATACTGGTTTGGGTTACGTGTGTATACATCTGTATAAACTTAGAGGACATGCCGTTAATATTTGTGGGCTTTAATCATATGGAAATTTTTGGACAAAAGAAAAAATATTGAACTTTAGTTAACGATATGTGTTGCTGGGGATTTTTAGAAAGATGGGTACAGATATATCTGCAATTTATTCAAAATACATAAAAAATTAAGGGATTGATGGATCGGCTATTATATAAGTGATAAAACAAGCATAGTAAAATGTTAATGGTAGAATCTTGGTAAACAGATGTTCACTGTAAAAATACTTTCAACTTTGCTGTGTGTTTGAACATTTTCATAATAAAATGTTGAGAAAAATCATTAGGGGGCTTATCACAGTATTTTATTGGTTTGTTGTCTCAGTTCGGTTCTTTCAGTATGCCAGTTATTCTTAGACTGCCATGAAGTCACAGGGTACTACAGAAATTCTTGCTGGAGGGGAATACAGCCTATGGCGTGGTAATCTCTTATCTTTCCCACTCGTCATAGTGACGTAGCAGCCACCTCCTCCCCCTCCTCAGGCCCAGAATGGCCCCCCCCATTGTGACAGGGCTGGTGGGTAAAATAGAGCCCAGTCCATTGTTTTTTTATCGAGACTACCCCAGAGGTAAGGAATCGACTACTCTTGGAGGGACAAGGGTAGGGATCCTGATTTTCCTGCCAATACACTGCAACTTTCAATAAATGCCAGGAAGTCCTTCTTTTAATTATATACATTTATTAAGTACACACAAAAAAATACTATTTAGGTAGTAACTGCTTAATAAATACAATGTATTCAGAATAGATCTGATACTTTGTATTTAACTTTTAAAAAGTAATCCTCTTAGAGTGAAATTTGGATCCTTCATTTTCCCCAAAGACTAGCCTTTTATAGTGAAAGGCTTTTGCAAGTTAACGTCATTGCAGTAGTCTAGTGTACCCATAATTTAAATGGCTTTCCATGGAAATAGCTATTTCCCAAAAAAGGGTTAAAAAATGTTTTGAGTTGTCTCTGCCCTGGTGAGTTTCTGTAGTGAGTTTCTGGCAGTTACAGCTCTGTACAGCTCACACCAGAGGGTGGGCATTACTGTAGCAGTGCTCCTCTTTTTAAAAAAGAAAATATCTTTATTGGTTTCAGAGAGAGGAAGGGGGAGGGAGAGAGAGATAGAAACATCAATGATGAGAGAGTCATTGATCAGCTGCCTCCTGCACGCCCCCGGCTGGGGATCGAGCCAGCAACCCGGGCATGTGCCCTGACCGGGAATCAAACTGTGATCTGGATCCTAGGTGGATGCCCGACTGCTGAGCCACGTCCCTGCCCCCTACCCCCCACTGGGCAGTGCTCCTCTGAGAAGTTAAGATGACCTTAGCTTAATTAGCTGCTCGGTAACTTAAATATCATGTTAAATTAGGAAAGTCTTAGCTCTCAATGGATAGCTGCCAACCTGACAACGTCCTGAATGGTGTAGCTGATGGGACACATGCTGTCCATCTACAATCTCAGCCTCCAAAGTCAAGATCTTCTCTAAACTGGCTTCCTTTATCTACATGAAGACCCATGGGATCTGTCATACATGGGAAATCTAAACTCTAACTGCATTTTCAATATCCCTAGTTCTCAAACTGTGGTTTCCAGACCTAGAGCAGCACCAGGGAACTGGTTAGAAATGCGAAATGGGGTTCTCACCGAAAACCTGAGGTCAGAAACTCTGGATGGGGCCCCAGCCACCTGTCTTAATAATCCCTCCAGGCGACTACCACATGCTAGACTGTGAGCACTTTTCATGTCGTCTGCCACAAGAAAGGGTCTGGAAGAAAACTCAGTGGACGTAAATTTGAGTTGTTTTAACCACTAAGTCTGTGGTAATGTATTACATCAGTAATAGGAAACTAATATAGGTTATTGACTCATTACTATAAATGCATGCCAAGTAATGGTTTCTTTTTAAATAAAAAAACTATTTTTATTTGTTATTATTTTTGTTGTTAATCCCCACCTGAGGATATTTTTCCATTGATTTTTTTTTTTGGAGAGAAGAAAAGAGGGAGGGAGGGAGGGAGAGAGAGAGGGGGAGAGGGAGGGAGGGAGAGAGGGAAGGAGGGAGGGAGGGAAACATCATTGTGAGAGAAACACATCGATTGGCTGCCTCACATGTGCCCCGACGGGCAGGGGATTGGACCTGCAACCCAGGTGCATGCCCTTGACTGGGAATCGAACCTGCCCTGTGTGTGGGCCAGGGCTCTAACCACTTAGCCACACCGGGCAGGACTAAATAAAAAAATCTATTTTTAAATAGCCCACAGTATGTTAGTCATAGGAATAACTGAACTAGTGATAATTAGTTCTGTGGTTAATTCAGTTTATCTAAATGGTTGATTTCACAAAATAACTGAAAGGAATTCACTCTATTTTTCTCTTCAATGACTTACCAAAAATTGAGTGTCCCAAATCTGATTGTCATTTTTCTAGTGAATTAAAATGGTATGGTGAAGTGAACCACCAATCGCACTGTTAAATAATACAAAAAAAGTCATTCTAGGGAACACTGAAAAAAAAAATTGTATGTTCTGATTTGTCTACATGAGAACCAATCACTGTATACAGCTTGACAAACAAAAGTGAAAATTCATCAACTCAGCTATGCTATTTATATGAACAATTTTCACTGAAGAACTAATTTATAAAGCTCTACAAAACAGTCCATGTAAAATAGACATGTATATAGCCAGAACATTAATGAACAGATGTGAATGGATTAGATCTATGTGTTTTCAGTGTAAAATGCCAGTTCTGTGTTTTAGAACAGAGGCCTTCACAAAATGAAATGTGCGTATACCAGTGGAAGCATGAGGAGATCCCTGGGACTGGTTTTTAAAAAATTTCCTTGTCTGGCTGGTGTGGCTCAGTGGTTGAGCATCAACCCATGAACCAAGAGGTCATGGGTTTGATTCCCAGTCGGGGCGCATGCCCGGGTTGGGGGCTCGATCCCCAGTGGGGGGCGTGCAGGAGGCAGCCGATCAACGTTGCTCTCTCTATCCCTCTCCCTTCCTCTCTAAAACTAATAAAAACATTTAAAAAATTTTTTCCTTTATCTCTGTACATGTTCTATATTGTCCCTATAGATCACTACTCTAGTATATGTATATATAATTTATAATCAACATTTGGAGTGTATTCTCTAATTTTTCCTGATAGGGTTACATCATTAAGAAAGGTTAGACTTTCACTAGCAAGAACCACCAAACCCCTGCCTCTGCCACAGCATCATGCCTGATTCGGGTCTGAAGACAAACACCTCAACAATTTAAACAAGAATTTCCAAACTACTGCTAAACGCAAGGTTGCCACCAATTTTTTTAACAGGTTAACCACATATAAAAAGTGTGTCAAGAGTTTCAAAGTAGCATTTATTTTTTAAAAGCACATTTTGAAGTAGGCTTATACCAAAATATTCAGTGCATATATTTTTAAAAGGTTTATTAAAACCTTAAAATTGTATGTAGGTATGTATGTAGATAATTCATCTGCAACTCTACATTCATCCATTTGAAAAATTCAAAATGATTCAGTTGAAAAGGGAAAGCCGCCCGGCCGGGCGTGGCTCAGTGGTTGAGCATTGACCTAGGCTCCAGGCGATCAGGGTTTGATTCCCGGTCAGGGCACATGCCCGGGTTGCGGGCTGCAGCGATCAATGACTCTCTCATCATTGATGTTTCTATCTCTCTCTCTTCCTCTCCTCTCCTCTCCTCTCTCTGAAATCAATAAAGATATATTAAAAAAAAGAAGAAAAGGGAAAGCCAACCGCAAGCTTAGAAAGCTTTCCTAATCCTGAAATGAGGAACATTTCATCTGTTAAAGTTTGTTGGGAGGGAGGTACTTCTGTTTTAATTTCAGATTTTATAAGTTATTTTACTAAATCATTCACTTATGGCTAGTTTTCAATGAATGTGAAAATATAATTCACATTATTTTGTTTCCACCATATCAAAATGAAAATATGCAAGCTGGGCCAGCTGCGTAACTTATGAGCCCAGCGCAAAATAAAAATGTGGGCCCCGTGTTCAGAAAATTAAGACTCTCAAGCAGCTTTCGCACAGCACTGGACCACGCCCGGGCCCCTTCGCAGGGCGGCCACAGGGCCACGAAGCCAGCCGCGTCCATCGGAGTTTATTTCAGCTGCAGCGATGGAGGAACCAAACCTCACTTCCCTTTGTCCCTTGCGTCCCTAGTTCTGGACTAAGCGTATGGCAGGGATTCCAATGTTCGTTGAATGAAAAGTTGAGTCTTACTGGCAGTTTTGCAGGTCAGTGAGAAATGGCCAGGGAGCAGTGCTGGTGCAGACCGCGCTCGCGGCGCTGGTGACAGTGACGGCGGGTTCCTTCAGACGCGAGTAATCTGCACATCACACCGGCTCACAGGAGCCTGCGGCACGCACAGTGAAGGTTCACGGACCTCGTTCAATGGCCTTTATGGAGCAGTCCCTCTGCGAGGCCCTGGGCCGGCCCTCGGGACGGGAACAGAGGCCCTGCCCTCGAGAGCTTACAGTCCAGCCTCGGAGCGCAGGGAGAAAGCCTGGTGTCTAGCACACTGTCTGCAACATCCCAAACTTCCTGGAAACGGGAACCTAAAAGTTACTAGAAAGCACAGTTTGGAAACAGAAGATGCAGTGAAGTTTAAAAGAAAAATAATCCATTTTTAATGTAAAAACTGTGAAATCTAAATGAGGAAGAAACTTAGGAAAGCTGAAAATTCTATTTTAAATACTTTGAACCAGATTTAAATTTTAAAAATTATTTTATTACCTCTGGGTGACATCTTCACTTATAGTGACATTTATATACACATACATACAGTTGTGTGCATGTGGGGTGTGCTCCTTGGAGCTTCTGATAAAACCCCTATTTCTACCGCCAATTCACTTACAGCTAGAGAGCAGAATGCAGCGACACTTGAGACCTGCCTTTGAGAATTTCCGATTATCCCCTGAAGGGGAGGAATTCTCAGAATCATCTTTAGGGCATAACTTTTAGTGCGACCTTACGGTGCAGTGAGACTGGACTGTGTGTGTTTAACATGTGATCACTTAAGCATATACTTTAATGGTTACAGACATTTAATGGCATCAAAAACACTCCTAAGTCTGTCTGGATCTGATTTTCACTGTTTTCCCCCTGCATTCTTTTTTCTTTCTTGACAGCATGAAAGACCCCTGTGCAAACACAGAGCCTCGCTGTTCTTTGCAGTCCTTTGGTGCATTGCTGTTTATTCCTTAATCTAACAACACCTTTAATTTGAAGTATTTTACTTAGTGGCAACTGAAAAAACCACTGAGCTAGGCTTTAACTGGAAACTTCTATTGCCCAGAAGGTTACTGTGAACTGGTCAGAAAGGTGGTAGGCAACCAAGAGCGGGCTCAAAGACCGCGCACCCCGAGCCCGTCTCAGACGCTGAGCAGGCTTGGTTACCTCACCCCCGCTCAGGACAGGTGAACACAGCACACCAGAAGGAAGTGGGGCATCTCAGGGGCAGGCATAGTGCTAGTGCGGAAGGAGAAAGAGCAGACTGCTTAGCAGACATAAAACATTTTAAAATTAAAAATAAAACACCAGCAATCTGAGGCAAATGATTATATATACCCCAGGGTTGAGGGAATCACTTTATAATAATTGATATTAACTCGTATTTGTTATAGCCCTTTACATTTTATGAATTATTTTATATACAATAGACCTCAATGGATATTTATAATGATACATGAATATAACTTTTACTTTTCATCATGAAAATGTGAATTATACTGAGCATGCTGTTTAAGAAGGCAGGGAGGTATACTAACATCTGAAAGACATCAAAAATAATTACAAGTTTTAAATTTTGGCACTTAAGAGATATGCATTAGTTATCCAACAATTCATATATATGCTTTCCTTTATGACCAACACAGGGTAGTATTTAGTGAAATTTCATCGCTCTCTGTCACTGCTGGCCACTAAATGGGGATGATTGTCATCAGTAAGTTATCAGAATATTTCTCTTGTTAAACACAAGCTTAACAGATACTTATGGATGCCAATACCATATATTCTGACTAATTGGGAAACACTAGGCTTCTCAGAATATTTTCCCTACATTGCACTTTCTAACAAACAAAACTTTAGTACTAACAGTATAATGTGATCTTGGTTCTAGACATAGAAGTGGGGGATGTGTGATTTACCTTTTCCTTGTTTTTCTAAAATTTTTGGTATAGCTTCTTCTCAGGATGTAACAAAGAGAAATGACAAAATATACATGTTCTTTGGGCTTCTGAGAAAAACCACCACACACATTTTCAAAATAACACAGATCTCATCTGCTTTCGCCACCGTTTTCACAGCTGAAAATAAGGAACTGCTACGTATTTGATGTTCCTAAACTCATTCAACATAGCATTGCCATAAATACACTGTTCCGCAGAAAGCTTTAAATTTTAAAAACCAAAGTATAATTTATACTACACTTACCAGGAATTATACTATATTACCAATTATAATACATTTACATTTACCAATTATCATGAATAAAATTGACTAAATAAAATTTAGAGTAAAAAACACCCGATTAGATTTTATACTCCAAGTGAAAGAGGACCTTGACGTTGTAAGGTATAATTTCCTCTAATAGTTTACCATTCCTGATGACTTTTAATTCCTTGCTTAACATCCCTGATGACTTTTTGATCATGACCATACCTCAAAGAGGACAAAGGTTGTTTTGTTGAGTTTGCTGGCTGTTAATTTTTAAATCTCATCTGTGTGGCTCTATTTTTATACAAGGCTATTTATCCTCTACTTTTCTTTATTTTATAGCTACACATCCTGCTTGAGGTTTTTTAGTTAGGAATGGACTGTATGTATGCTCTGCAGTTTATAGTATTAATTCTAAAGGAAACCGTAAGTCTTGTCAATGTTCTTTACATGAGGCAGGAAGTAAACCAGCTCTGTAATAAAGAGCTTCCAGAGGATGCTAAACAAGTAAATTAACAGGCCAGTTTACCATCCTTTACAAACCAAAGGGCAGAATGGTAGGTCAATAAGAACAGGCTTTGGACTAAGACAGACCTGGGTTCGAATCCCAGTGATGCCACCCAGCTCTGTGACTTAAGGCAAGTCACTTAAAACTTTCTGACACTCCATTTCCTCCAAAGTAAATTGGTGCTCATCCACCTACTCTGTGAGGGTTAATAGTAAAATATGTACATTATTTAACATGTGATAGATTCTCTTTAGTGGTTAAACAATCACAGACTGAAGTTTAGAGTTCGGCAACATGTTCGCCCAGCATCTCACATGGAGCTCTCTACAAAGGGGATGCAACTTATGGAACCTTTTTGTGATTATCAATACAATCATTGTACCTAGCAGCTTATTTTTAATGTTAACATTAAGTGTTTCTGCCTCCAAAACTTTCTTTCAAATGTTTTTTTTTTAAAAAGTTATGACAAACCTGTGTTTTCACTGTACTTTGTCATAATTTTTTTTGATGACTAAAAAATTTCCAAATTTTAAACATCCATGGTAAATTTATCTAATTTTAAAAATTTGTCCTAGAGCCAACATCATTCCAAATGAGATGTAACCTTTATACATTGTGTGGTGTCTGGTAGGCCCTACCAAAAAAAAAGTCGTTTTTATTCATGTATTTGGGCTGCTTAAACATTTCTATAAGACTTAAAATACTTTTCTTCTTATGGTGGAATTCGCAGCATCTACTCCCATACTTCCCTTTTTCAATCCCTTGGCCAGTTTAAGGGTATTCACAATAGCACAACTTAAAGATGAAATAAAGTATCCATAAGTCATTGTTTTAACAGACAGCACAATACATTAGAAATTGCCCTGAGCAAGGAATTAGGAGACGTGAATTCGAGTCCTGGCTCTGCCATTATTTTTTCAGGATAACTTTAGGCAAGTCACTTAACTTCTCTCATTCCTTAAAAAATGAGAATGATTCCATTTTATCTTATTTTCTACCTCTAAAATTGCTTTCATTTACTTTTTTTTTTTTAAATGATTAAAATGCCTTCTGGGAGTTGTGTTAAGCACCTGATGGGTACAAAAGTATTTACTGATGTTTAAGGTAGTGTTTTACAAACAGTGATCCAGGGGCTATCTGAATAAAGACTGCATGGTGTTCCTGTTAAAAATACAGATTCCCGTCCTCTCACTGGCAGAATCAGAGCCTCCTAAGGTAAGGACATTTTCTGTGTTTTTCACAAGCTCCTCAATGGTTAGAATGTACCCTAATGTTTGAGAACCACTGGCTAAGAGAATGTGATCTAAGAGGGAAAAAGCCAGCATGTGACTTCAATTACTCTGGCCTCTGGCAAATCCCTTCTAAACACCAAACCATTCAAAGTGGAGAAGACTAGAGGAAAGCTGCTTACTTCAGCAGAGCGGTCAGCCCTGGGCTGGAGCCCTGCTTGATGTGTTTTATTTGCTGTGCTCCATAACGAAACACAACAAAAGGTGTTCATATCAACTCTTAGTCTTAACATCCATATCACTGACTATCACAGTTATGCCAACAGCTTGAAAGGGACTGCAGTTCTCCTCTCACTAATGCTAAGAAAGTTGACCTTGTGCCACCTGGCTCAGGAAAGAAATAAGAGTAAAACACACCTTTTTATTCTCGATTCCCCCTTCACCCCAATACTATAACGTCATCCTGTGTGATTCAAATAATCTGGCAGAGAAAACAGAATATCTGAGCCACACTGTTCTCATCACTCTTCGGTCAGATAGTGTACTAATCCAATAAATAAATTCTATTCTATACAATAGAAATGACCAAAGTCCATTCCTTCTCCCCTCTTCCTCTCTAATGCTGTTGACAGGAACAAAATACCAAGTAAGGACACATGCTAGAGATTTTAAAATTCATACAAGTAAAGTAAATTACAAGGAGAGGTGATGTTTTTCCCTAGAATTTCACAACAAAGCCCTCCTATGATGAAAAAATATGTAGAATTTTAACAAGAAGCTTAAAAGACATTTGTTGCAAGACTAACAGTTATGAGAATAATGCCATTATCTGTGCCCATTACTGAGAAACATAACAGCAACTTTAAAAGGCCAAGTATACTGATAAGTGAAGATGAAATTTCTTTTTCAACCAGTATGCCAACATCAAACTTTTGGACATTATTCTAGTGTGACAGGTTGCTCCTAACCCAACCAAAACTCCTGCCAAATGTCCACAAAATTCACACCAAAATCAAAAACAAAAAACAAAAAGTAAGAAACTTGACAAGCGCTACCATGCAAAATAACCAGAAGAGCTGGGGTTCAGTGGCACAGATCAGCAGGAGCTGAGGAATGCTGCAAAACATGATGCTGCATAGAGTCTAACTTGGTGATGCCCCTATTATGCTGGATGAACAAGTCCTCAGGTCACAGGTATGTTCATGGACCCATAAGAATCAGGATCTTGACCCAAACTTTTAAGATCTTCTAAAAAGAAAATACTTCACCTAAATTGAAGTCATTTATATGTCAAACACCAGAAGAGCTGCTTATTTGTTGTAAGTTGTGCCTAAAACTTAGGCTGATACAAAGAAACCCGTCCACTAAGGCACCCTGAGGCAATCTGACAATGTGTTGGAGAGAACTTTGTTGTCAGTACAACATCATTATGAGAGTACAGAGATCGGATCACCCGCAGGGGACTGGCTTCTTTGGGCAAACAGTCAATAAGTTCACTGCACTGTTTGTCAAATCCCAACAAGCGAATCCCATAGCCATGTGGGGAAGAAACCATTCGCCCATCAGGGCTGAAGCAAAGTTCTTTGATGTAACCCCTGCCTACATTGGCTTCTTCAATGTAATGAGTCAGTCGTAGAGAACAGCGAGGTGAGACAGGACGCACGGGAGCTCCTTCTTGGAATTCATAAACACAAGTCCACTAGGGAGAGAGGAGAAAGACAAACCAAAATTAGAGAGTCCCAAATAGTGCTACAGATATTCTTTAAAACAAACAAATAAACAAAAACTCAACAGAATGCTAAAGCCATAGAACTGTTGCAAGAAATCATTTAGATGAATGCTATCCCTCTTTCAACTGACTTGTAGGCCTCATACCCCTAACTTCATTAAGCTGGGGGTTATTCTGTACTCTGATACTTTAAAGCCTTTTATTCACAGAGACCGCTGTGATTTCTGTAGTAATAATTCCCTCTTCTTAGAGTAACAACAATCTTGATATTTAAAAAATTCTAGGGTTAAGACAGTCAAGCCCTAGAATACCTCCCTACACACTTCAAAGGCTCTTCTCCCCGTCTGTCAGTTGTGGATTCTAGAGCTAGTGAGATTCTTGGAGGACTCCTGCTATTCAGAGTGATGAAAATCATAAGGCCATATAAAACCATTCCTCCTAGTTTCAGTTTAGTTCCTTCCTTTCCCAAAGTTTCCCCTGGTTTTTTAAATGAGAAAATTATTACACTCAATTGGCTTAGCAAAACCTCACATTTAGCCAGCCTAGCCAAAACATCTCAGTAGGGTTTTTTTTATGATGAGCCAAAGAAGAATTACAAAGCTGGAAACAATCTGAGCTGATCATTGCTTTAAAGCACTTGCCAGCTTGCCACACCCAGGCCAGAGAGGAGGCAGAAGGGATTTCACGCACCCATGGCAATGGCAGTTTGTTCAGCTGGCCCTGTGGAGGGGGAGTGCTGCCACCATACCTCCTGATCGTCAGTGTTGCTTGAGCACCGGAGGAGAGTGGCCCAGCCTTTTGGGTGAAGCTGTAAGGATGTGATGCAATTTCCACGGTCTCTCTCACCAGGAACTTTAGGGGTTAAAACTTCAAGACTATTTCGAGGTGAAACTCCTGAGATACAAGAAAATTAAAATGTAGGATTTGTATTATTAGAGGACTAAGGTAGCTTATCAAAGCTTTGATTTCTTGGGGTGTTGAACATACAATATACAGATGATGGGTTACAGAATTGCACACCTGAAACCTATGTAATTTTATTAACCAATTCAATGAAAAAGTAAAAAAAAATATTTTAAAAATAATTTTTTTTAAAAAAAGCTTTGAATTCTGTCAGAAATCATGTCTTTATGTCTTCATTCCTTTGTCTTCATTCCTTTGTCTGTCTTATGCTACCACATGTAAAAAAACAAAACAAAAACAAACAAACAAAAAACCACGGTGCCCTCAATATGTGGAGTGTGTCTTTGGGATGAGGGGGAAGAATATAACTAGAACTAAAGAATCCAAGTTCCTGTAGCAGGAATCACCAATGACCTAAGGCTAAGGTATTAAAACTTTTGATTTGGATTACATCTCAGAAAGCTCTTCATTTAAGTAAAATCAAAGTTATGTAACATGAAAGGAATCTGGAAAAGTAAAAGATAAAAATTCTCATCTCAGAGGATCTGGTGCAGAGAAGGAAATACTTGGAAGCCATGAAAACTGCCATTATATAAATAAAAGGCCATTATGTATACAAGCAGTGCGACTTATGGCTGTCAAGGACAGTGCTATAATTTTGGCGGTGAGGGAGGACACTTCACATAGAGGCATTTCAAAACAAGGGGTGGGAGATGTTGCCAGTCATACATACTCCTGGTCCTCTGGTATGGCCCCTCATTTCCTTCTACCTAGACCCAATGACAGTGACTGCTGCAGTGAGCCATTGTCCCTTCTGGGAGTATGTCATATTCCTCAGGTATATGGAGAAACACTTTTACAGACATTATAAGAAAGCAGCTTAAAAATGTAATATCAAGCCCTAGCCAGTTTTGCTCAGTGGTTAGAGCATCAGCCAATGGACTGAAGGGTCCCAGGTTCAATTCTGGCCAAGGGCACGTACCTTGGTTGCAGGCTCGATTCCCCCGGCCCAAGTGGGGGCTCGTGTGGGAGGCAACCAATCAATGTGTCTCTTTCTCTTTCTCTCTCTCTTTCCATCTCTCTCTCTCTCCTCCTTTCACTCTGAAAAAGCAATGGAAAAAATATCCTCGGGTGAAGATTGAAAAAAGAAAAAGTAATATCAAGAGAAATATTTCAACATTTCTCTTCCTGTGGAAGGAGTTCCTTTGAAGATAATAAGCTCCCTCAGTCACACCCTTTGTAAATCGTGTCTCAAAAAGATGTATTCTTTTATATATCTTTATTGATTTCAGAGAGAGGAAAGGAGAGGGAGAGAGACAGAAACATCAATGATGACAGAGTCATTGATCGCTGCAGCCCGCAATCCGGGCATGTGCCCTGACCGGGAATTGAACCCCAATTGCCTAGATCCTAGGTCAATGCTCAACCACTGAGCCATGCCCAGCCGGGCAAAAAGATGTATTCTTTTAAAAGATTCCTTTTATATTACTACAGCATTGATGGAAACCTGTGAAGCTCTAAATCACACTGTTACAACTAAAAGATACCTAAATAATGATTCCACATGTGTTTAAACTTTAATAATTTTCAAGAAAAACAAATCTATTTCAAGAATTTTGAAAATCCGTAACAAAAGCAGAAAAGAAACCCATTCTAAATAGCTAAGTAGTGGTTTCCAAGCTGTGCTCCTTGGAGGTTCCTCAACAGTTGGCAAAAGGGGAGAACCACCTGGAGACCAGGGTAGAGATGGGGTAGGTCAAGGGTTTCCCTAATTTCACTTGAACCAGTTACTCCACTTTTATTTGTACTACATCCGTAAGAATCCACAGCAAATTTCATATGGAAAAATACAGTTTTAATCCTGAAATGAGTTTCTGCTCTTTACAGCTATCATATCTGCCAAAGTATGGTGCTAACATAGGCCAACACCTGGAGACCCAGGGTTTCCAACACTTAGAGCAACCTTGCCTCCAAGTCCCACCTTCTCTCTTTCCACCCCCTGATTTTCTTGTTCTCTCTGCCCAGGCTCCCAGTACATCACTTCTTCTCCCAGATGCAACTCTTGATAGCATAAAACTGCTATAAAGTTTTGCTTTGGGGTTTACCAATGTAGCAAGCAAGCTTGTGAGCTATTCTTCTTAAGTTTCTTTTTTTTTCATGGATGGTTTAGTTAATCAATAAATATTTTTTTCAATGATTTTTAAGAACCTTGGCTTGTTTCCCATAGCCAAAGAGGAAGGAGAAGAACAGGAAGAATCTGCAAAAGAAGTTTTTGCTACAAATCAAAGGAGAAATGTTATACATCTGGGCATAAATCTCTAAATTTAAGAGGAAGAGTTTTTAACCTTAAAGTGAAACATCAGTCTTCAACATCCAGAAGAAAGTGAATAAGCTATAGGTTAGGTGAGGAAGGGCTCTCAAACCATTCTACTCATGTAAGTAGTCATGCAAAATAATCAAGTATGCATTTATAAAGCACTTACAAGATGGGCCACCCAGGGAAAACACAAATTACAAGTCTAATGTATAATCCTTCCCATAAATATCTAGGTAGGAGACATGCTTATCAGCAAAAGGTGACCCCAAAAAACTGTATCTGGCCATCAGTCTATAAAGAAGACAAACAAAAAGTGCTGTAAGAGTTTAACTGTGGATTAGTTTGGAGAGGGACTATAGGCAAAATTTGCACGGGTAGAAAGCATTTCAATCAGAAGGTGGAAGGAATAGGCCAAGCAGCTAATTCTGCCAGACTGGCTGGGGAAAAACTGGCAAAAGCAGAGTGGGGCCAGACTGTAGCTCACTTCATTCCACCAGCCCTCTGTCAGTCATTGCTCAGATAAGGAAATGCAGAGTAAAAAGCCTACTGGGCTGAAACCAGGTGACTTTTACAAGCACCTAATAAATGCATCCTCTTATATTTATACAGCACTGTCACATGTATAATATCATTTAATTTCCATAATAACCTTGATTGGAATCTACATTTCCCCACTACTTCTTCTACAAACTACAACAAGCTAAGTCCAGGAAATAAAATCAAAGCTTAAATTCCAACGAAGATTTAAGCCCAAGATACTCAACCCTGGAGACTCTGTTTAGCTTTTTGAAAATGATAACTGAGGGGCAAGGAACAGCCTCATCTTTATTGGTTAATTTTATGGATTAAAGCTAAACCAAAGAAAGCTACTTGGTAGAATCTATTGTTGTAGGATTGTAAAATCCAACTTTTAACCTACCTTCTCTCTGTGAGGCTCGTGACATATGTTTCTCAGAAGATGAATTAGAATCACTGTGATGACAAGGTGAACCAGAAACTCTAGGGCCAGATGAACTCGATGAAGTGGTCAGATCTTAAAAATACAAAAAATTCTGAAAATACACCTAGCAAAACTCTGGTAATGTCTCTTAACTTTTTAATCATCTATTTGAACCATACTGTTAAAATCCATCTGAAACATGGTAAGTACATGTCCACTCAAAAGTGGCTTATAATTAAGACTGAGGCAGGACAGCTCTTTGAAGTGTTCTATCTAAGGCCTAGTCCCTTTTTAAAACCTTTTATTCCAGTGACTAGCTTAAGTGAAATAAAAATGAAAAAAACAAACACAGGAGCATCTTTTGGCTTTGCATCATTTGTGCAATGAAATGGAACAAAAAATTCAATGAGAATGAAAACTGAGCTGTTCAGCCTGCTGTTTAATGTTAGAATAGGGCCCAAACAACAGGTTCATTACTGAGAACATGAACAGATCCTTCTTAAAGCACACCAAATCCCCTATTATCATTCTTAAATTACGTGAACACTATCTTTGAAATGCAATACAAACTTTATGTTGAAATCTGTAGAAAAAGAAAATGAGTATCAGATAGCTGAGTTTGAGGTAGTACTCCAAATAGCAATTTCTATTTCATCACACTTTTCTAGCGGCCCCACACTTCTGTGGGGGCTTATTAATTTAGTTCCCTTTAAAGTAATTAAGTACCAGAATTACCCTTAGAAGTCAAAAAACCTTCTTGGTTTTTGAATAAAAAAATGCCAACTAGGCACAGATGGGATGGCTCAGTGGTTGAGCATCAACCCATGAACCAGGAGGTCACAGTTTGATTCCTGGTCTGGGCACATGCCCAGGTTTCAAGCTCCGACCCCAGTAGGGGAGGTACAAGTGGCAGTCAATCGATGTTTCTCTCTTGACGTTTCTATCTCTCTATCCCTCTCCCTTCCCCTCTCTCTAAAATCAATAAAAATAATTTTTTTTAAATGCCAACTAGTCCTTTAAATCACTACTTCTCAGAAAGCAAAAGTTGATTATTAATATTTAACTGGAAAAAAAATCTGAATCCAAAAGGATTGCATCCCTTGCTTGCAAATAAGTTGATAGAACTTAAATTTCTACGTTTAGCAGTGAAATTGGGCAACTACAGTACAATGAGGCCTGCACATTCCCAAAAGAGTCCTCAGAAATGGCTCTATGCACACAGGAGAAAGATTCTAATCATCTGAAACTAATATTTAATAGCAATTTATGAACATTATGTGTTCCAAGTGGGTATGTTCCCAGATCAGCCCTCTTTTTCCCAAAGGTAGATGAAATAGTTTCTATCACATAATGTAGATAAATTATAGTACATAAATATTTCTAAGCCTCAATTTCACTTAAGTCTGATGGAACCAGCAATAGGGGAAAGAACAGAACTTCAGCAAGAGGATGTTTATAGGTCATGAGATAAGATTACCAGCTACCTGTGACTGGGCATTTGGAAGCCTAGTATACAATACAGACTTAAAACTAAAACTCCATATTGACTATAACTTAAAAGCTCTGCTGGGTTCCAGAAGAACTTTAAAAGATTCAGACTATCTTAGACCATCATTAATTTTTGAGATAGTGATGATTTAGAAATACCGATAAAAGATTTTCTGGCTAGCAGAGAGCTAAAAAGAAATGTTTTTAGAGTTAGCAAATGATCTATTCTTCCTAGCTCATTTGTGATCAGAGGGACAAATTAATGCTATGTCAGAGATACATACAGATCATTATATTTCCTTGAGAAAAAAGCTCTTGCTGACCTTGCTAAAGAATGTCTTAATTTTCTTCCCTTCTTCCTGCTATCATTCTCAGAATGGAAACATAACATTTCTCTATGTCTGAGATTCTTTGGAAATTTCTTCAAAAAAGAAAAGCTTACCTGAACTTGATGTAGTTCTTCTTGCCCTCAAAATGGGATAGCTGCCTACTTCTAAAGACTTGGTTAAGTCAAGATCGTGCAAAATCAAGAGATATCCAGAGGACGTTGAGATCAACATTTTGGAACAATCTGGTGTTAATCTCATTCTCATGAGAAAACGTGTGTGAAAAAATTTCTTATGCGGACACCCATCTTCTGTACACCTACAGAAGAAATCAAACCAAAAAAACTTAGAGTTATCATAAATATAAGGATTTGCAGATAGTCATGTTTTGCCCTTCAAATCAGAATTTAAAATCAATGTATCTTAGACTTACACATGATTAATTTTTTTTTTGCTCACCATTCACTCTTTCATCTCCAACTTTCTTTTTTAGAATATTCTCTCTTTCTGAAGTATATGTTTTTAAGATTTTGTTGAGGTAAACCCACTTTTTGTTGTTCTGGAAATCTTTACTTCACTCTTCTTTTTGATTAAAGGTTTAGCTGAGCAAATAACTTCAAGTTGATAGTTATTTCTTTCTGAATTTCGAGGATATTCCACTGAGTTCTGATTTACATTGTTGCTATTTCTAAGTCTGCTATCGGTCTCATTGTTACTTTGGGTAATTTACCTTTTTTCCCCTCTGATTGATCTTTGTCTTTGGAGTACTGCAGTTTCACTCTGATATGTGTAAATTTGGATTTCTTTCTATTTATTGGGATTCATTTGAGTTTCTAAATCTTGAAGTTCATATTATTCATATATTCTGGAAAATTCTCTATCATTATTCCAATATTCCTCTCACCTATTTTTTCTATTCTTTTAGAGCTCCAAATAGATGTCTGAAACATTCACATTTGACTCTCATCTCACACCTGCTCTTTCATGTTTTCGATCTCCTCTTTTCCATATGTTGTATTCTGGGTAAATTTTCAATATCTATATTCCAAAGCTGTGTCTAATCTGCCACTTGACCTGTTCTATGTGTTTTTAAATTTCCATAGTTTTATTTATTTATTTTTTACTTCTATGTGGCTCTTTTTCAGATCTGCCTGGTTTTCTGAATAGATTCTTATTCCTTGCCTATATTTTTCATTCCTTCTTTTATTTACTTTTTTGTTAATTATTTTTTAAATTGTGAACTGTATCATACCTACAGAAAAGTACATAAGTAAAACATATGAAAAGTCTGAAGAAAAATGAGCACCTGTGATTCATCACCCATGTTAAGAAATAGAATAACACCAGTTAGTTAAAAGTCCCCTCTATTTCTCTACTCTGTTGCATCCTTCAGTCAACATTCAATGCTTCAAGCATAAAATGCACTTTATCTCTCGGATAATATTGATAGGTTTTTAAAATTTTAAGTTTTCTTCTCCCTATGTAGTTTCTATTTCCTCCAAAGTACCTCCCCATTTGTGTAAGTCTTTATATTAGAAGCTTTTCTCAAATGTCTGAATATTTTCAGCTGTCTGCTCATAATTAAGAGTGGGGCACTAAAAAGTTGACTGGGAACTCTCTGAGTGCTGGACAGGCTTGAGCTTCACTCTGTAGGGTGAAACTATTTTTTAAGGAACTCCTACTGTGAGTATGTACAGTTCATTAAATGGAAGAAGCTAAGGGTCTTTGAAGTCAATATTCAGTGTGCATGTGGTAGGTCAGTTTTCCTGGTTTTGGTAAGGTACCCAATCCTTCAACTGTGTCTGGCACCCTTCACTGCATGGATTCTCTATTTTACCCTCTTTAGAGGATAAGATTTGAAACTTCTGAAATGGGAGGTCGATCAATCGCCCAGTGGTATAGATTAGGGGAAGAAACGTAAGTTCTTAAATACCTTTCACTTGAATCCTTACTTTAGCTACCTCTTCTGTTACAGAGTACCCAGAGTTGCCAGTCCCTCTGATTTTTGATTTCGTATAAGTTGTCTTAAGTTCTTAACTTTTCCCCACTGCCAGCTTAGGATTTAGCTTTCTTGCACTTACTAAATCAAGTTGCTAAGTCAGTTGCCACTCATCTACATAGTCTCCAGATTTAAAAATTTTACTGTCATTGCTTCCTTTCCTATCCCCTCCCCTTTATGAGTTTACACCCTTTATTTTTATATCTGCTTATAGTAGTTTTAGAGGTGTCTTCTAGTCCATAGATTTTATTTAGGTCTTACAATGACTTAAATGAAATTTTACAATTTTTTCCATAAAATTTATACAGATCTTCTGTTGTAACTTATTTCTGTGTACCAGCTAAATTTTTTAATTACTATATGCTTTAAAAAAATGTAAATTGTTTGTTGTGATTAGGAACACTACTGATTTTTATATTTTGATCTTATCTCTATCTAGCAATCTTGGTTAACTCTTATTAATTCTGACAATTTGTCAGAATTTCTAGGGCTTTCTATTTAGACCAGGGGTCAGAAAAACTGATCTATGGACCAACTCTGGACCATTGCCAGTGTTTATATAGAAAGTTTGTTGGAAAACAGCCACGCCCATTCACGTACTGTCTATGGTTGCTCAGAGACCACATAGCACACAAAGCCTAAAATATTTTATTACATGGTCTTTTATAGAAACTGTTTGCCAACCCCTGATGTAGACAATCACATCATCTGTGAATGCTATTGTTTAATTTTTTTCCTTTCCAATTCTTATATATTTATTTCTTTTATTGTATCAACTAGGACCCTGACATCCTCCACCCCAAAACAATGGTAAACAATAGTAGTAACAGCAGGCACATTTCTCCTTCATGATTTTAAAGAGAAAACTTCTAAAGTTTCACCATTTTAAAATGTGCTGTAGGTTTTAGTGTATACTTTTCATGAGTTTCCTTTTATTTCTAGTTAATTAACTGTTTTTTAACAGCTTTATTGAGGTATAATTTATATACCATAAAATTCACCCATTTTAAGTGTACAATTTAGTGATTTTTAGTAAATTTACAGAGTTGTGTGATCATCAACACAATTCAATGTTAGAACACTTTCATCACCCTAAAAAATCCTTCCTGCCCATTAACAGTCTCTCTCTGTCCCTACTCCCAGACACAGGCAACCACTAATCTACTTTCTGTCTCTATAGACCTAACTATTGTGGACATGTCATATAAAAAGAATCAGCCTTGGCCTGTGTGACTTGGTTGGGCATAGTCCCATGCACCTGGGAGTTGCCAGTTCATTTCCTGGTCAGGGCACATGCCTGGGTTGCAGGCTAGATCCCCGGTAGGGAATGTGCAGGAGGCAGCATTTGATGTTACGCTCGCTCTCTCCCTCTTTCTAAAAATCAATACAAAAATCTTTGGAAAAACAAAAAAGAATCATACAATAAGTGGTCTTTTTGTTTGGCTTTATTCACTTAGCATAATTTTTTGAGGCCCATCCACATTATTACACATACTAGTACTTTGTTGCTTTTCGCTACCAAATAGTATTCTATCATATGTATATATCACATTTTATTCATTTACCAGTTGACGGATATTTGGATTGGTTCCATCTGTTGGCTATTATGAATACTACTACTATCAGCATCCATGTACAAGTCTTTGTATGGATATATGTGTTTATTTCTCTCAGGAAGATATCCAGTAGATTGCTGGGTCATATACTAACTCTATGTTTAACATTTTAAGAAACTGCTGAACTGTTTTCTAAAATGGCTGTCCCATTTTACATTCCTACAGCAATGTATGAGGTTCCAGTTTCTTCACATTCTTGCCAATACGTGTTATCGTGTTTTATTAAAGCCATCATAGAGGGTGTTAAGTGGTATCTCACTTGGGTTTGACTTGCATTTCCCTGATGACTAATGACATTGAACATATTTACATGTGCTTATTAATCATTTGCATATCTTCCTTGGTGAAATGTCTATGTAACTATGTTGCCCAATTTTAAATTGGGTTGTATACATATGAGTTGCAAAAGTGCTTTATATATTCTGGACACAAGTCCTTTATCAGATTTATCAAATATCCTCTCTCATTCTGTAGTTTTTCTCTTCACTTTTTTAATGGTGTCATTTGATGGACAAAGCTTTTTAATTTTAATTAATGGCATTTTATCGAAATTTTTTTATTACCTCAGCTTCAGAGTTGTATGAAGATTTACTCCCATGTTTTCTTCTAAGAATTATACAATTGTAGCACTTATGTTCAGGCTGAAATTCATTTTAAGTTCATTTTTGTGATGTGAGATAAGGATCTAAATTAATCTTTTTGCACATGGATATCCAGTTATTCAAGTTGTTTATTAAAAAGATTATTCTTTCCTGAATCTTGACACTTCTGTTAAAAAATCATAAATGCAAGGATTTCTGGACTCTCAAGCTATCCTTTGCCAGTACCACACTGTTTTGATTACTATGTATTTGTATTAAGTTCTGAAATTGGAAAGGAAGTGTGTCTTCCAATTTTGTTCTTTTTTTTCAAGACTGTTTTGGCTATTCTGGGTAACTTACATTTTCATATAAATTTAATAATCAGCTTGACAATTTGGTAGCTGGAACTTTGATAAGGATTGCATTGAATCTATAGATTAATTTGGAGAGAATTGCCATCTTAATGATACTGAGTTTGCCGAGGCATGAACATGGAAAGTTTCTCCATTCACTCACATCTCTTTATATTTCTTTCAGCAATGTTTTATAGTTTTCATTGTGCAAATTTTGTACTCACAGTGGTACCTTGGTTTTTTAATGTAATCCATTCCGGAAGACCATTCGAGTTCTGAAACATTCGAAAACTGAGAGATCAATAGCCAACAGCTACACCTCAGGATCCTGCACTCAGCGGAAGCCCTGTGCATTTACTTCTGGGTTTACAGCATTTATAAACCAAAATGTCCATCAACGGAGACCCGAGGTACCACTGTATTTGTTAAATTTATTCCTAAGCATTTTATTCGGTTTGATGCTATCATGAATGGGATTTTTTTCTTTATTTTTGAACTGCTCACTGCTTATAAGTAGAAATACAGTTGATTTTTGTATATTAATCTTGTATATTTTGTGACTTTGCTGAACTTGTTTATTAGTTCTAATAATTTTTTTAGTGTATTTCTTATGATTTTCTATAGACAATATTGTATCTTCTGTATATGAAGACAGTTTTACTTTTTCCTTTCCAATCCGGATGCCTGTTATTTTTTTCCTTGCCTGACTGCATATCCAGTGCAGTTGTACCTCTAGTACAATGCTGAATTAAAGTGGTGGAAGGAGACATCCTTGCCTTGTTCCTAATCTTAGGGGAAATATATTCCGTTTTTCAACATTAAGTATGATTTTAGCCATAGGTTTTTTACAGATTTTTTTAATCAGGTTGAGGAAGTTCTGTATTATCTCTAGTTTTATCACAAATGGGTGCTGGATTTTGTCAAGTGCTTTCCTGCCTTTAAGATGATCATATATATGGGTTTTGACCTTTATTAATATGGTACATTATATTGATTTTTTTATGTTAAATCAACCCTTTATTCTTGGGATAAATTCTAATTGGTGATGAGATATAATCCTTTATATATGTGTGTGTGTGTGTGTGTGTGTGTGTGTATATATACATATATATTCCTTTATAGAATCATGCAATATATATATGTTGTTGAAGATTTTTTAATCTTTTCTTTGGAGGAATATTGGTCTGTAGTTTGCTGTTCTTATGTTTTTCTGGTTTGGTGTCAGGGTAATACTAGCCTCATAAAATGAGTTGGGAAGTGTTCTCTCCTGGAAGAGTTTATGAAAGATTGTGGGATGATTTTTAATATTACCAATTCAATTTCTTTACTTGCTATAGGTCTGTAGGTCTATAGATTTTCTATTCTTGAGTGAGTTTAAATAATTTGTAACCCTGTAGGTATTTATCTAAGTTGTCTAATTTGTTGCCATAAAGTTGTTCATTATATTCCTTTATAATCCTTTTAATCTCTATAAAGTTGGTACTGATGTGCCCTCCTTTGTTTTTAAGTATGACTGAATGTTTTTTATTCCTCAATTGAAATAATCATATAGACTTATCTATTTAATCTGTTCGTGACAAATCATATCAATAGAATTTCTATTGATAAATCATTTTTTTCATTCCTTGAATAAAGCCAACTTGTTCATGATATTTTGATTACTATCTTACAGAATCCAACTTCCCTTTATTTAGAATATTTACATCTATATTATATTACATATTGGCCTTTCATTTTTTTCTTTAAACATTATCTTTAACAAGGTCATACTAGCTTTATACACGAGGTAAAGAGAATCTCCACACCCCCTTTCTGAAATCTGAAGTTTAATAAAGTTAGAATGTTGTGTTTTTATATTTCATAGAATTCACCTATAAAACTGACAGGCCTGTTTTATTAGTAGATAGGTTTTAAGTGATTTTTTCCATTTCTTTAATGGATATGGCAGAGGTGATATTCAGAATATTGAAATAACCAGCACTGCATGAAAACTAGCACTCAAAATTGACGATGATAGCAGTGCTGGAAGTGGGTCCTGGATTTACTTTATTGTGTAAAGGGGGACTTTAGCTACTAGATCATAAGGAGATTGTGAGGGAGGTATCCCTAGAAGAGAGGCCAGGTAAACAGACGGTGCCAGAATATGACATCTTGGGATTCAGGATAGTGGCTATTTATCAATCATTATAGAAGTTCAATCTTTTGAAAACCACTTTAGCTGTACTAGTGCATATTGGTTAAATATCAGTTCTGGTAATAGTTCTATTTCAGGTTTTCCATTTCTTCCTTGGTCAGTTTTGCTAAGGTCTATTTTTTGAGTAAACTATGTTATCAAAGTTTTCAAATATACTGGCATAAAGCTGATCTTATCTCATTCTATATTTTTTATTGTCTCCTTTTTCATTGCTAAGATTTTTTGTGTCTCATTTCTCCTGATGAATCTTACCAGAGAACTGTATATTCAATTAGGTTTTTTAAAGATCAAAGATCAGGCTTTAAAAAAGTCTTTATTGTATTTTCATTTTAAATTTCATTAATTTCTGCTTTTTCTTTATCATTTCCATATATCTGCACTCATCAGGCCCTTTTTTATCTTGTTCCAATTTCCACCCCCATCAGATTACAGATTTGGGTTAATAAGCATCTTCTTTTAAGGATGCACCATCTCTGAGATTTGGTGGGGGGTTTTTAGTAAAATGCTTAGTTCATTAATTTTCAGTCTATCTTCTGATTTATCTATGATTTCTTCTTTGATCCATGAACTATTTCAAAAGTGAATTTGTAAGTTTCCAAAAATGGGAATTTTTAGTTACCTGTGTTAATTAGACTATACTGAGGTCAGGGAAAATGGTTTGTGTAATAACAGTTCTTTGATATTGGTTGATACTTTGTAGTTCAGTACGTGCTCATTTTTGTACATATTCTAACGCTGCTTCAGAGGATGTATTCACTAATTGTTGGGAGCCGAATTCTGAATATGCCTAATAGATCAAGCTTATTAATAAATCAAGCTTATTTTTAATCTTTTTAAATCTTCTTTAGCCTTACTAATTTTTGGTCTATTGTATCTATTATTAAATGAATGGATGGTGTTAATATTTTCCAATAAGAAGAGAATTCTGATTTTTTTCTTGTAATTCTGTCTGTTTTCACTTTTTATGGTTTGAGGCTATGTTATTAGGTGTACATAGGATAAAGATTCTTTTATATTCTAGCAAAACAAACCTTTTACTATAGTCCCTTTTTATCACTAATAATGCTTTATGCCTTAAACTCTGGTTTGTCTACTATTAACGTAGATACAACTGATTTTCTTTGATTGTATATGTTTGTTATTTTTTCCCATCATTTTACTTTCAAACTTTCTGTGTTTGTATGTTTGGGGTATATCCATTACAAAGAACATATAGTTGGGTTTTGTTTTATAATCCAACCTAACATTATGTTTTAACTGACTAGTTTAGTCCAAATACATTTATTGTGATTGATATTTATATGATCTGCCTACCATATTTTTGTGCTTCTGAATTTACCTGTATGTTTTTTTAAATCCTCAAAGATATGTTTTTATTAATTTTTAGAGAGGAGGGGGGAGAGAGAGAGAGAAATATCAATGTGAGATGAAATATCCATTGGTTGCCTCCCACACATGCTCCAACTGGGGCGAGGATTGAACCTGCAACCAAGGTAAGTGCCCTTGACCAGGAATCAAACCTGAGACCTTTTGGTCCACAGGTGACTCTAACCACTGAGCCAAACCGGCCTGGGCTCCACTCTTTAAATAATCAATTTCTCTATCAGGAGACATTTTATTAAAGTGTTTCACAACAGAGGCATTACTGACATTTTAGGTAAGACAACTGGTCCATTGTGCAAACTGTCTGTCCCATGTACTGCAGGATGTTTTGACACTTATCCCTGCTGACTAAATGCCAGTGGAAATCCTCCTCTCTTATCCCATAGTGACAATTAAAACTGTACCACACATTATTTCCAAATATTCTCCTAGGGGTCAGTACCACTCCAACAGACTAACTACTCTTTTAATGATAAAAACACAGTGCAAATATGACAAAATAAATAGATTTAGAATTGAAAGACCAACGAGTAAAAAATACTTCTGTTCCCCAAAGGAAATAACAAAATATTTTTCCTTAAATTTAGGAAACTCATCTTATAAACCATTTTCCACTGTTAACTATGCTACTTGGTCTCCTCTCCACATACTTTTTTTAGTTGCAACATATGACTAAGTGCAAGTAACAAAAGGTAGAATCACTTTTTGACTGTTTTTCACAAAACTAGTTTCTTTCTCCTAAAGAGACACAGAACACTGAATTTGTTTACCATCTAAAAAAAATTTTTTTTTGTTTATAATCCTAACATGATCTCCTATTCACAAACCTGTTGGTGTCCCAAATAATGACATTTCCATCAAATCCTGATGTTACTAAGAGTCTTGTATTAGTATCATATTCGATGTTCTTCACCCAGCTAGTGTGACCATGTAAAGTGCATACTTTGGTGTTCAATTTTCTCAGATCCCATAGTGCTATTGTAGTGTCATCAGAGCAGGTAGCAAACAGCCGGTTATCAAGAAATCTATAAAGCAGAAAAGAAAAACTGGTTTATTTAATCTCTTATTTAAGAAATCTTGAGAAACAGTTTCTGTATTACCTAATTAAGAAAACCAACAAAAAAGGACTACAAACTCACTGTATAAACCCAATGATTCTGATATACAATAAACAGTAAGTATAATTCACATAATCACAGAGAACAAAACTATGATCTAATGAGGGCCACATGGCAATATTATCCATTGCCTTTAAAATACTGATTTTTATTTGAAAATGAAAACAGGGATAGGTGTTTGTAGTACAGTGCTAAAGAGAAAGAAGAACTTTAAAATCTGTATAGGAAACACAAATGGTGAGAAACAATTTAATAGGAGACAGAGGAGATTTTGAAGACTTGATTTCCAAGGAAGACATGTTAAGCGTAAAGGGTTTAAAATTATGAGAAATGTTTACTCTGCTACAAGTAACATCTCTTTCTATTTAGAACACATTTACATACAAAAAATACTATTAAAATGCCATCATTTTCATCTACTACTTCAAAGGCATTCCCTAAATAATCTCACTTAGCACCATTTTATTAGGACCAGTCAAGATTACAAGACAGAGAATTAAAATACTCTTTAATGCAAACTTTTAATTCTTTGACACTAATTTTCGATGCTTAGTGAGAATATATTTTATACAAATAGTTAAAAATAACAAACCTACCAATCACACTTGAATTTCTGTCTAGTTCAACATTGGGACACTTTTTCTAACCTATGCTGTTTTCTATAACTTCCTAAATTCTTGCAGAAGAAATGAATTCTGGAGCTTCTTCCAAGATAAAATTATATATAATTATTTTCTATCAGAAATAAACCTTAATATCCACAAATACCATAATGACTTTCCTGAAATTTAACACAGTTTTGAAACTTCATGCCTCTGTTTAGGCTATTTCTCTACCTGAAACTACCTCCTCCTCCCCCTTCACCTGGGTAAAAATTGTTTTCTTTTTAATATTTAGCTAGCATCCCTTCCAGGAAGCCTTCCTTCTCTATCCAGCCTGGGGTAGATTTACGAATGGTCTAATCTTTCAAAGCACTCTACACTTCTATTACCAAGCTTAATATTACAATGTACTTTGCAAACCTATCTCCTTGAAGGCAGGGGGACCCTGTCTGCATAGTTCATAGTTACATCTGCAGTACCCAACACACAGTGCTGGGCACATAATAAACACTTATATTTATTAAATGGATGAAAGAGATAGGAGTTCACTGCCTGGTGGAAAAGACATTATAAATACATGTTAATAATTATACAAAATAATTGTGTGGAATAAGCAAAGAAAACAAAGTGGTTAGAAAAGACTTCAAGGTGGTGTCTTTGAACTGACTTTCAAAGAAGTGAAAAACTCCTACAGAGGTATGTAAGGATGATGTACTCTGAGAGGCTTTTAGGAGTGCTGCATATGGAAATGCAGAGACACACAGAGAATATATCATAGATTTATTCTATGATGATTACAGGTAATTATCTCTTAATTACAAATATATGCCCATTGAAAGTAATTTTTTTTTTAAACATATCTTTATTGATTCCAGAGAGAGGAAGGGAGAAGGGGAGAGAGAGATAGAGACATCAACGATGAGTCATTGATCAGCTGCCCCCTCCATGCCCCCGACTGGGGACCGAGCCCGAAACTTGGGCATGTGCCCTGACCGGGAATCGAACCCTAATTGCCTGGATCCTAGGTCGATGCTCAACCGCTGAGCCACGCCTAGCCAGGCTGAAAATAATTTTTAATGGAGAAAAAAAATCCACCACCAAAAATAACTGCTGTTCTTGTATTTCAAACCTAATATTATGTCATAAATATTCTGCCATGTCATTAAAGATTTATTGACAAAATCGTTCTTAATGGCCGAGTAGCATTCACTGTATGAATAACCATAATCTTTTTTCTTTTTTAAACTAAAATGCAATTGTTGGATGTTTAGATTGCTTCCAATTTTTTACTATTATAAAATGTTACGATGAACATCCTGACAGCCGAATATTAGTCACATCCCTAGTTATTTTTCTAAGTACATTCCCAGAAAAATGTATTGCTAAATAAAAAGGAATTCTAAAAAAAATGTAAGGCTTTTGATATTTACAGCCAAATTATCTTCAAAAGAATATACCAATATATAGTTCCACCAGCTGTTAGGAGAGTGTCCATTTCTCCAAACCCTTGCCACACAGATATTTTAAAAATTCTGCTAAGTACTAGGGGGAAAAATCATCTTGTTTTAAGTTGAAACTTTTATTTTTAGTAAAAGTGAACTTTTTAAATACTAACAGGAAGATTATAATTCTTTTGTGAATTCAAGTTCCTTACTGATTTTCCTTTTGCAGTATTTTTATTATTGAGTTATAAAATCTCTTTATAGTAATAATTATATACCTTAGTTTCCCAAATACAGTGTGTTAAATGTATTTACCACATATATTTCTATCTTTCATTATGGTTTATGTGTTTTCTTACTATATCAAAATTTTAATTATTGTCAAGTCCATTTTTCCCCTTATAGTTTTACCTTTTCTGATGAAGCTTTTTAATGTGTTCCACACATGACAGGAATTATATAATTGCAAAAAACACAATGACAAAAGGCTACTGAAAGTCAGTCAATCTTTTAAAATAAATTGATCACCATCTAAGAGTATCTTCATACATTTGAAAATTTAGGGAAAAATATAACTAAGGTATTTTGTTTAGTCTAGAGAAAATACTTAATGCACATATGGATTGAAAACTCCAGTGAAATTATATTGCTTAGGCCATAGTAGTCTACCCTGAAGAGTTTAATTAAGGTAAGAAAGTAACATGATTAAATAAGAATTTCAGAAATATCTCTGAGGTGGTTAGGTTCCAAAATTCTTGGATTTTCATAAAAAAATAAAGTGGGGGATCAGGTGTTAAATTTTTGTCAATAAGGCTATTGAAAAACTTACCATTGTTACATGAAAGCTATTTTAAAACCAATAATGTAGAAAAAATATAATCTTAAAAACTAGTAATTTTGAATTGAATAAATTTACCTTAATGAAAAATTCAGTACTTTAGTTTTCTCATTTTTTGCCTCAAAGTATTACTTGTTAAAAATTCTGGTATCAGCCCAGCTGGCATGGCTATGGTTGAGTGTCGACCTATGAACCAGTAGGTCACGGTTTGATTCCCAGTCAAGGCACATGCCCAGGTTGTGGGCTAGATCCACAGTGGGGGGGCGGGCAGAAGGCACCTGATCAATGGCACTCTCTCATCATTCATGTTTGTATCTCTCTCGCCCTCTCCCTTCCTCTCTCTCTGAAATCAATAAAAACATATTTACAAAAAAATTAATTAGTATCAGAGCCCTGGTCAGATCAGTTGGTGAGAGCATCGTCCTAATATAACAAGGTTGTGGGTTTGATCCTTGGTCAGAATCAACCAATGATGCATAAATAAGCGGAACAACAAATCTCTCTCTCTCCCCTCCCCCCCTCAAATAAATTTTAAAAACTTTGGTATTAGAGAATCATTGGTAAAGAGACTAGATAAATTATAGAAAAATAAAAATGTAGACTAGGAGACCAGTTAAAGCACCTACAGTTCTTATCCCAGAGTAAGCAGATGCAGAGAATGTAAAATTTTAGACAAGTTCTTGGAGATCTGGTCTAATCCTCTCAAATGAAAACTCAGTCAGCCTTATCAGTTAATAACTGTAATATGCTTTTAACTCCGTAGTCTCTAATAAACAGGAGACACTCTTTCACACACATTGAAATCTATGTTTCTGAATTATAGAACTTCTCCATATGTCCTCATCAAACCCCAACATATCACTATAATATCTCTGGATAAATTGATATCTGGATAAACTGAGGTCTTCATTATCAGAAGATAACTGATAAAGGATAACTGCAACTGAAATTGAATTTTTTTAAAAACAGGCACCAACATTTCATCGTACAAGGGAAACTGTTGAATATTTATCTAAAAATAATAACTAAAAATCATGAAAATAAGTCTTTCTTACATTTATTTAACTACATGCAAGTTTTTAGAACAAGAATAAATTAAATGTGGTTTTTTTTGCATAACCTTTCCAATGAAATTATGACAGCAGAATATTGCATCCTTACTTCATACTTGAGTTTTGTACTATAATCACAAAGAGGATTGTTTTCTGTATAATATTTGAGGGCTTTATCAATTTTCCCAAGGGCCTTTTCTTAGTCCTGTGAAATACTCACATAATTTTTCAAAGTACCTATCATGTCATCATTTCTGTCATTTTCTTTTCTCTAATTGATAACCTGTCTAATTTTATCAAATCCTCATTTTCCAATGATTTTATATGTAATAAATTCTATAACATCACTCTCAGGGTTTTGTGAAATTCTAGATCCTTTGCAAGATAAGAAATTTCATGTTTCCCAGTGATAAGCACTGAATTTATAGTATGTTGTTTGAAATAAAACAATCAGAAAAAGACCAACAAAGACAGTGGGAGGGAAAAATAGATTCAGGGATATTGAAATGTTTTTTTAACTGCCATATCACTAAGTAAATATTCTTATGATAACCTCAGTTCCCCCTGTAACTACATAACTGGAGGGAACTTGATTATTAAATGGATTCTTAAATCCACATACAGAGTTCTCAGGAATGATAAGTAAGCCTGTACGATGGATTTAAGAATTTAAATTATATACTTTCCCTAAATATGAAGCAACAGAAAATACTCTCCACAACTATCAACATTTTTTTTTTACAAGATAAGCAAACCTCAAAACTACAAAATGAACTAGAAGACATTAGTAAATATGTGCAAAATGACTCGCTAGAATCAAACCAGGAAGTGCATGCCCACATCTCTGAACAGGACAGTGAGGCAGTCTAATGGAACTGAGTATGAATTCCAGCTTTACCACTTATTATATATAAGACCTTGGGCAAGTCTCTTTATCTGGGCTGCAGTTTCTTCACTCCTTAAAATGGGTACAATATCTGTCTCACATCAGGACACCATGAGGATTAAACAATATAATGTATGAAAAGTGCTTCACAAAAAGTTTGGCACACGGTAAACACTCAAAAAATGGAAGTTAGTATTATTCAGTAACACACACTTAAGCTCATGCCAGGGACTCCTCAGATCCTTACTCAAAACTTTTAAGTTATATGTACTTCTAAAAAAGCTTCAAAATCTGTTTTTCTAACCTACAGATAAGAAGCAAATACAAGTTTGTAGGTGTGGGGTACTAGGGCAGGCACACTGATAGCAGCAAATGAGAGCTGAAATTGATAAGGAACACAAATTCTAATAGCGGATTAGTCAGAGGTCATTTTGAATAGTGGCAAACAACTTGACATACGTCTTCTTTTAGAGGTAATACATTTTAAATTGTAAAATATTAAAAACACAGAGAAAATTATGAAGAATATAACAAACACCTGTGATACCCACCACCCAGCTTTATCAAATTTGAACATTTTGTATCATTCAGATTTTTAAAAACATTACATAGTTGAAGTACCCTGTATATCCCTCCCGAATCCCATTCCCCTCCCTCCCTCTCCAGAGGGAACCACTATCCAAAATTTGCAAGTTACTCCCCATGCAAGTTTTTAAAACCGTGAATTCATAAGTATATAGCCATAAACAATTGATAATATTGTTTTGCATTCTATTCTGTAAATACTTAATGAGCACCCACTATGTGCTAGGTACCCACTATGTGCTAGGCATAGTTCTAGGTGCTGAGGATAAGGCAGAGAACAAACAGACAAATACATGCCCTCATCAAACTTGTGTCTATATATTTCAAACTTTATATAAATGGTATCACACTGTACAGTTCATTCTACAGTTTGCACTTCCAGCTCAACCCTGAATTTCTGACATGTATCTTAGATGCTGATTCTTCTAGTTCATTTATTTTAACTGATGTATAGTATTCCATTGTATAAGTATACCAGAGTTTATCTTCCTCTTGGAGATTTCCAATTTCTAATACTAATAATGCCATAATGAACCTTCTTAACATATCTCCTTGCTCACATGTGCTTTATTTTTAAAACTGATCTTCAGTTTTACCAGATGTTGCCAAATTGCTCTTCAAAATAATTTTACCATTGTATACTTCATCGATAATATCTAAGAGTTTCTATTTCTCAACATCTTTGCCAATACTTGGTATTTCTTCATTATTATTTTTATTTGCATTTACATAACTAGTAAGCTTGAAAATCTCTCCATATTTATTGCTCATTTTAGTTTTTCTTATGTAATTCTTTGCCTACTTTATTCCAGCATAATTGTCTTATGTATTCTGGAGACTACTCCACTTTTCGGTTATGGCATTGAAAACATCTTTTCCCACTAGCCCATAGCTTATCTTCTCATACCCTGATATCTTTGGTTATAATGAAGTTTTAAATTTTAACACAGTTGGCATTATTAATCCTTAATGGTTTATGCTTTTTGTGTCTTAAAGATCCTTTCTCATACCTAGAACATAAATATATTCTATATTTCTTCTAAAGCTTTTTTTGTTTTTTTTAATCCTTACCTGAGGATATTTTTTCCATTGCTTTTTAGAGAAAGTGGAAGGGAGGGAGGGGAAGAGAGAGAGTGAGAAACATCGACCACTGATGGCTACTGGTTGCCTCCTGACGGGGGAGGGAGCGAACAGGTGGGGAGGGGGTTGTGAACCTGCAACCCAGGTATGTGCAGAGGAACGGAATCCAGGACCCTTCGCTGTATAGGCCAACACACTAACCACTGAACACACTGCCCACAGCTCTTCTAAAGCTTTAAAGGTTTGCTTTCATTATTAGGTCTTTAATCTAACTGGCAGTTACTTTTAGTTATGGATGAGATTAAAATCTAATTTTATTTTATTTTTTTATATATATAACCAATTCTCTGTTTTCTATCCTTCCACCCCCACACTAATTTGTAATACCCTTGCTGTCATATGTCAAATTTCTGGAAGTTCTATTCCATTCCATTGGTCACTTAATCTGTCCCTGTCCTAAGACTATGTTTGATATCTGGAGGGGTGAATACTCCTACCATCTTAGTATTCTTCAAAACAGATATTCTTGGCACTTTGCTGTTCAATATGAATTTTAAAATCAAGTTATAAAGATTTGATATTTTTATTAAAACTGCACTAATGTATCAACTAATTTGGGAAGAATCAACTTCTTTATGATACTGAGTTTTCTCCTCCAAAGATCTGCATTTGTTTTTGGACCATATGGGTAGTGTGAATTTAGGCCCCACACATGCATGAAGGCTGGCTTGTAGTTAGAGATTCACAGAGATTTCTGACACCCCTCTACCCAATGCCACAGTTTAGATGAACAAGGTGATTTATTTTTAGGTCACCTCTATGCTAAAAGTATAAACCCTTTGCACCCTTCTGCAGAGCTGTCTACTGGTCTTCTCACCTTCAACTGGCTGCAGAATTAACTTGCCTGTCCTCTGTACTCCTCATACATGTTAAAACAGAAGCTCAAGGTCACCAGCATTTGACCAATGCCGCCATGGTAAAAGACAGCTTGAATACCTGTTTACTTCCTTGCATTCCTGCTTCCACTTCATTTTTGGCCCTAGGATTCCTTCCTTATCAGCTCAACTGTACATTTAAAAAATATATATATTTAGCCCTGGCTAGGTGGCTCAGTTGGTTGGAGAGACGTCCTGTACACCAAAAGGTTGTGGGTTCAATTCCCGATCAGGACACATACCTAGGTTGAGGGTTCGATCTCAGTCAGGCACATATAGGAGGCAACCAATCTGTTTCTCTCTCACATTGATGTTTCTTTCTCTCTCTCTCTCTCTGCAACTTTTCTAGTTTATCTTCTACAGTCTAATTTTTATTTGCTAGATTTACTAGTTTTGGATGAAACTATAGTAAAATCTCTCACTATGACTATAGACTTGTAATTCCTTATCATTCCATCTTTGCTTTGTATATTTCAAGTTGCATACAAGTTCATGATTATATATATCTTCCTGGTGGCTTTTCCTTTTTTTAATATGTACTGTTACATTTTATCCTTATTAAAGGCTTTGGTCTTCCATCTGTCCAATAATGATAACCTACATCAGTTTTCTTTTTCCATTTCTGGGCAGTCTTATTTTTGGTATCTCTATAAAGTATATAATTTTTTCTTCATTCAAATTGCTGCTTCTGTGTCTTTTAATAAAGATCAAGCCATTTATACCTACTGTGAACTACACATATATTTGGAACTATTTCTACTTCTTATTTTCTGTTTATTATCCCTTTTCTTTGCTTTATTTTTATTTATTTAACTTTTTAAAGCTTTCCTGTCTTCTACTGAACTGATCAGGTTTTCAGTATTTTCTTTTCCCCCTTTTTTGCTGGTTTGGAAGCTATAAACTGTATTTCTATTATTTTAGTTACTTTTAGTTTAGTTTTTACTGTATATATTTAATTATGCATTGTTCTGAGTCTGAAATTACTTTATATTTCTACTTCCTCCTGAACATGACAGAGACCTTATCATGCTATACCCTCCCACTGAATAAAACTCCCCAATACATACAATCAATTTTTTGTTACTCTCTAAAACTACATTGTCCAACTTGATAGCCATTAGCCACATGTGGTTTGAGTCCTTGATGTGTGGCCAGTCTGAAGTTGTACTCTAAGTGTAAAATATGCACAACATTTTGAGGATTTAGCATGAAAAAATATAAGTAAAATATCTCAATAAATTTTATATTGATTATGTGCTGAAACAATATTTTAGACATACTGGATTAAATAAAATATATTACTAAAATTTAATTTCAAATGTCTCTTTTTTCTTTTTTAATATAACTAGGAAATTTAAAATTACATTTGTGGCCAGAATTACAATTTTATTGGATAGTGCTAATCTAGAATTTAAATTTTGTAAATGCACCCCCTAAAAAAAACTAATTATCTTTCTGCTATTAATAATTAATAACACTTATCATTTCATCTAATTAAAATTCTTCATTCTAAAATAACAGTTTACCTGGATATGATATGGTATTGCCTTAGTATTTAAGATACTATTCCATTTTTCCTAGCATCAACTGTTGCTAATGAGAAACCTGTTAGTTTAATTATCATTCCTCTGTAGATCACCTGGCTTCTAACTTTGGTGGCTTTTAAGATTTTCTCTTTATCTTTGATATTCTAATTTCACCACAACCTGTCTGGATGTGGATTTTTCTTTCTTTAATCTACTTGACATTCTAGAGTTTACTCTTGATGGAAGGACTCAGGTCCTTCTTTAATGCTAAGAATTCTGTCTCTGCATCCCTCTGTCTTAAAAAATTAGTTCTCCACCAATCTCTGCATCTTCTTTTCTTGCAATTCTTTTATATAAGTTGGAGTCTCTCAATTAATCCTCTATGTCTTTTAACGACTCTTTCATTATTTGTATCTTTCTTCTGTGTTCTGGATGAATTTTTTTAGTACTATTTTCCAACCCATTAATTCTGTCATCAATGGTGTAAAGGGTAAATTTATCCCATCTACTGAGTTTTTATATACCAACTACAAAAAGTTCTAGTTGGTTCATTTCCACATTAAACTGTTGTTTCATCTCTTTTGTTTTGCAATTTTTGAGCTCTCTTTAAATGGAAAGTACCATTTATTTCTTTGAGCATCCTAAAAATGCTTTTAAGTTTCCTCTAATCAATGGAATACTATGCAGCCGTTAAAAAGAATAATATCATCCCATGGATACTAATATGGAATGATTTCGAAATATGTTATGAAGTGAAAAAGCCAAGGTACATTACAGTATGTGTAGAATGCTACCATTTATATAAAAGTGTATGTATGTGTGTGTGTGTATATGCTTGTACATGCACAAACTATCTCAGAAAAGATAGCAAGAAATTGGTAATAGTGGTTGCCTCTGGGGAGGGGAACTGGGTGGCTAGGGGACAGAGGTGGGAGATAGACTTACTTTTCACTGTTTACCCTTTTGTACCTTTGAATTTTGTACCACGTGCATGTATTACCTAGTCAAAAAAAAATAAATAAAATAATTTATTTTTTAAAATAAAGTCTTTGTTGGACTACTCCATAAAATTAATTTCATCCAGAGAAAATGTCTGTCTTAGTCACTGATTTTGATATTCAGTGATATTCATATTAGATGTCTTCATGAGTTTTGCAATTTGGGTTGTAGCTCATTTTGAGTAGGAGAGGTTTTTATTTATTTTTCCTTCTTTCTCTTCCTATTTAATGGTTTTATAGTTGCCCCCACTTGGATTTCTGGACCCCTAATCTACAACTAGACCTTACAATATTAAGGCCTCCAGTTTCATGATGATATTGGAGATATCACCTATATACATTCAATCACTGACTCAGTAATGGCTTCATCAATTCCTGGTCATGAGTCTGTGTTTTTATCAGATAAAACCTATAGCAGCAGGTAGTTAATAGCTTTTTCCTTTTTTCAGCCAAACCCCTGGCTTCATGTAGCAGTTCTGGTTTCTGCCTCACATGAAGCACTTTTAGCACTTTTGATTCCTGACAGAGGCCAAATGACTACATGTCAGTGCCAGACAAACGCAGTGGGCTTGTGGTTTAAACCCTGCTAGCAGTTTTGTGTCTGTGTTCAATTTCTGGCCCACAAAGATGTTTATTGTTGTTTGGCAGTTTGGATATATCTTTTGTGCTATTTAATCTTTTGTTCTATGTGTTTGTAGCATAGGGGTTACATTAAAACTCAGTATGTCATCTTGACTAGAAGTAATTTCCACATTTTTTTAATTAAAAGTAATCACTATAAAAATATCATCTCTTTAAAGTTTAGGAAATACAAAATTATTCATAACCCATCCAATCTAACTCATCCAGTTAGCACTTTAAAATATTTCCTTTTAATTTTTTTTCTTCTGCATCATGTCCCACTTGTACAATTTGTATCATGATTTTAACCTATATTACCCTAAGCATTTGTCTATGTTAATATGTAGTCTTTGTGACCATCATTTTAATGACTGCATATTAATCCACCAAGCTGTTCAACTGTTATCTGCTTCCCACATTACTGAGAATTTAAGAAGCTTCCAACAATGCTATTAAGAAGTTCTCTGTGCATATGTGCTTTTTCCCCAATAGTTTGAATTTTAGGGGTGGTGGTGAGACATGCTAAGTAACAGGACTGCCCTAATTCTACATGGATCATTAGCCTAAAGGCATTATAGGACTATTATAATACTGGCTGAGGTTGATAATGATAATCCTAATATATGAAGAGAAAAAGAAAATCATGTGGAAGTGAAAAATGCATTTCATTAAGATTCTGATCCAAAATAGTTAAGAGTAAGTTTTGGAATTAAAGGGACAAGTTTCACAAGGGGTAAGATTTACAATTCACAAATGTGTATCTCTAGCACTGCTGGACAGGGCATTACACATTTTCACGAATTTCCAAACACAGTGTTTTGGGTCACACTAATAAAATTCACTTTTTCACTATAATACTAACCTGATATTATTTACACAGTCTTCATGAGCTTCAGAAAGTGTTTTTATGTGCTTTGATGATATAGGGTCAAAAAGCAGAACTTCAGTCTGTTCACAAGCAACTGTCAGCACTGACCTGAAAGCAAATGACACATTTCTCTTGTTTAGTTTTCTAGCATTCTCTGGTTATTGGTACTCAAATATTTATACTTACACAAACTATAAGCGAATAACTTCTTTTTGCCCATGTTAGTACCAAATATTAAAAATACTGACACTACCCACTATTGACACTAGTAGGAAATGGTACTCTCATACATTATGGTAGAGTACAAACTGGTTTCGTTTATGTTTTGAGAGTACCAGTATCTATCAAAATTTTAAATGTGCATACCTTTTGACTCAGCAAATTTTTTCCGAGTATTTAATCAAGGGACATAATCATTCATAAATACAAAGAATATATGCTTCATTGTAAGGAGAAATTGAAAGAAACCTGAATGTATATGAAAGGAATGACTGATTTAGAAAAGAAAGGGATAGCTTGATATGGATATATGAAAGAACTCCAAAACATATTTTCAAATGAGAAAAGCTGGTTACAGAAAAACATGCATAAATGAGGCAACTTAGAGAAGACATCTTTTTTTTTTTTAATTTTTTTAAAAAAAATATAACTTTATTGATTTCAGGGAGAGGGAGAGAGAGAGATAGAAACATCAATGATGAGCGAGTCATTGATCGGCTGCCTCCTGCATGTCCCCAACTGGGGATCGAGCCTGCAACCCGGGCATGTGCTCTGACCGGGAATCGAACCCCGATCACCCGGATCCTAGGTCGATGCTCAACCGCTAAGCCATGCCTGGCTGGGCAGAAGACATCTTATACAACAAAATTATGTATTTCTTTATCAGTATCTATTAAAATGCATTGAAAAAGATCTAGTATATATTCTACCAGTTAGAAATAGTCAAACAATCTTTCTCTTATGGTTCTTTAGTATTATCTCTAGTTTCAACCCTTCCCTATTACAAAGTTATATTTTTATAAACCTTTTACAAGCCCCATTTTGATTTCTGAAAATCTACTGTCTTTGATTTTGATTAAGTCTAGTTTTCTGTGGGCACTGCTCTTTCAGATTCAGATCTAGCAAATGAAATCCTGAGTCTCTAAAACTGCAGGTCTTCCCAATTTATAGTTCCAATAACAAATGGAATTTTAAGCTGAAAGTGTATAAGACAGAAATTCAAATAGTCAAACTTTTGTATTCAGAAAAAACTTTTAAAATAAAGTTGGAGAAGGAAAATATATACTAAATTGAAACCTTTTCCTTATTTAGCAATCATAAAATTGTCCTTCAAAGGGTGTCTGCATAAACACTTTTTTGAGATAAGTAGACTTCAAAAATTTAATATATCTGAAGGACTTTTGTGCTACTTGATCATCATGAGTAAAAAATATTTCAACCCTAGCCAGTTTGGCTCAGAGGTTAGGGCATCGTTGGCCCTTGGACTGAAGGGTCCTGGGTTTGATTCCAGCCAAGGACACATACCTCAGTTGCAGGCTTGATCCTCAGCCCTGGTTGGGGACCATGCAGGAGGCAACAACTGATGTGTCTCTCTCACATCGATGTTTCTCTCTCTCCCTTCCACTCTCTCTGAAAAACAATGGAAAAAATATCCTCAGGTGAGGATTAAAAAAAGTAATTCAAATTGCCCTGGTCGGTGCAGCTCAGTGGATAGAGTGTCGGCTGGAGCACCAAAGGGTCTCGGGTTTGATTCCCAGCCAAGGGCACATACCTGGATTGCAGGTTCAATCTCCAGCCCCAGTCAGGGTGCAAGTAGGAGACAACCAATCAACGTGTCTCTTTCATGTCAAAGTTTTTCTCTCTCCTCTACCCCTCTCCCTCCCTCAGTGTTTCTCTCTCTCTCTGCCCCCCTCCCTACTTTCCACTCTCTCTAAAAATCAATGGAAAAAAATACCCTTGGGTAAAGATTAACAAAAATAAAAGAAAAAAATTCAAATTAATATCTATAATTTTAGACGATGTATAATAGCCATTTCTTTTTGTTAGTCAGAAAAGTCATGGAATGAACTTTTCTCCTTTTGTGCATAAAAGTAAATGAACAGCCCAGCTAGTTTGGCTCAGTGGTTGAGCATCAACCTATGATCCAGGAGATCGAGTTTCGATTCCTGGTTGGGCACATGCCTAGGGGTGTGCAGGGGGCAGCCAAGCAATGACTCTCTCATCATTGATATTTCTCTCTCTCTCTTTCTCCCTCTCCCTTCCTCTCTCTGAAATCAATAAAGATAAACATATATTTTTAAAAAGTAAATGAATCAATGACTCTGAGAATCTTAACCTTAAATACTGTAAATAAGAGATCTATAAAAGAGATAATCATTGTTTTGTTTTAATCAAATTACAATCTATTTTTGTACATGACGTGACTCGTAACTTTTTAAAATGTGTATCATTTGTCTCAAATATCAAAGCCTACACTTTTCTCATTGGTTTGAAATGCCATCTTTATCATATATGTTTTATTTTTGTACTCTATGTTCTATTTTATGCCAACACCATCATGCTATTTTAATTTCTAAAAGTATATTTGATATGTGGCAAGGAAAGATATCCTCATTGCTTAATAAACATTTTTCAGAGGGCTGATATTATGCTTTCTCTTCCAAGTCAATTTTAGATGTAGCATGTCAGGTCCTACTAAGACATATTATTGGCATTTTTATTGGGATATACTGACTTTAAAATTTTGGTAAAATTTATATCATACAATTTTGTATCACTCCATTAGTAATATGCATACTTTTCCACATATTCAAGATTTTCTTTATTAAAATATATCTTTATTGATTTCAGAGAGAGGAAGGGAGAGGGAGAGAGAGAGATAGAAATATCAATGATGAGAGAGTCATTGATCGGCTGCAGCCCGCAACCTGGGCATGTACCCTGACCGGGAATCGAACCCTGATCGCCTGGATCCTAGGTGGACGCTCAACCGCTGAGCCACGCCCGGGAGGCCACATATTCAAGATTTTCTTAGCAAGAGTATCTTAGCAATTCTTGGACTCTGAGCATCATTTTATCAAGTTATGCATATACACACACAAATCCAGATGGTTTTAGTAGGGGCTGTTATAACTATAAAAAAGTTTGCATAAAATTGACATTTTTACAATATGGAGTCTTCCAATCCACGAATATGGTTTATCTCCATTTACCAAGGAAATTCTCCATATAGACCATGCCTATCTTTTATTAGACTTATTCCTGGGTACTTGACTTTTTAATGCTTTTTTAAATGTTCTTTTTAAAATTGTGCTTTGTTGCTGGTGCACAGAAATGTATCTGATTATTAAAATATGTATCAATATTGCTATTTTAATACTTTATCTGTAGGTATTTTAGTTTTTCCTTGTCAATAATCATATCATCTACAAAAAATTGCTTTTATTTTTTAACACTTTTTTTCCTTGCAGCACTGGCTAGGACTTTCAGTACGATGTTAAATAGAAATGTTAATACAGCAGGCACTCTTGTCTTATTCCTGATCTTCAAGAATATATTCCTTGTTTCATCATTAAGTACAATGTTTGCTGTAGAGGTTTTTTTTTTGTAGTTGTTGCTACTAAATTCCTATTATTTGGATTAAGGAAGTTTTCCACAACAAATTTGCTAAGCTTCTTTTTTCATTAATATGTTAAATTGTATGAAACACTTTCTAACATTAATTGAAATTATCTTATATTTTTCCTTTAAGATGTTAATGTAGTAATTTACATTAATTTATTTTCTAGTGTCAAATCAACTTTTCATCTCTACCATATTGATTCATTTGGCTAAAATGGTGAGCTCACATCTCTGGCTTTCCTCTTTTTGCAGATCTTTGCCCTGCAACTTCTTCATTGTCTCAATTCTCTAAAGCCTTCCAAATAAGGTTTTTATATCTTACATTAAATACTTTATATTTTCTCTACTTTTAAAAATTATTCTCAGAGGGTTGGTCCAAACCATCTACTTTGCTACTTCTAGAAAGCTGTAATCTCTACCTTTTGCATCTGAAGTTATGCCCCCTTTTTCATTTTTAATACTGTTTATTTGGGCATTCTCTTGATCAACGAGTGTTTTTCAATTTTATTTATCTTTTCTTTTACATTTTTTTTTTTAATGTATAATTGCTGTTTAATTTTTTTTTTGTATTTCACAGTTTTATTTTCATCCTTGAGAAAGGGTGTTATTTCTAATTTTTATTTATTTTTAATCTTTATTGTTGAAAAGTATTACAGATATCCTCTTTTTTTCCCCTCCATTAATCCCCTCCACCCGTCAACCCCCCTCTCCGGCCTTCTCCTCACTATTGTATGTCCATAGGTTATGCATATATGCATATAAGTTCTTTGATTAGTCTCTCCCCACCTACTCCCCACCCGCATCTTCCCTCTGAAATTTGTCAGACTGCTCTATGGTTCTATGTCTCTGTATCTATTTTGTTCATCAGTTTATTTTGTTCATTGGATTCCACATATAAGTGAGATCATGTGATACTTGTCTTTCTCTGACTGGCTTATTTCACTTAGCATAATACTCTCTAAGTCTATCCATGCTGTCCCAAAGGGTAAGAGACCCCTCTTTTTTATGGCTGCATAGTATTCCGTGGTGTAAATGTACCACGGCTTTTTTATCCACTCACCTACTGATGGGCACTTAGGCTGTTTCCAGATATTTATCTTTCCAAAGACAATTTTTCTCTCAGTTGGGTATTGCTATTGAATTTTAAAATTTCACTAATTTGCCCTGGCTAGGTAGCTCAATTGGTTAGAGCACCATCCAATACACCAAGGTTTCAGGTTCAATCCACGGTCAGGGCACATACAAGAATCAACCAATGAATGCATAAATAAGAGGAACAACAAATCGACATTTCTCTCTCTCAAAAAAAAAAAAAAAAGTAAAATTTCACTAATTCTACTTTTTGTTATTGAATATCCTTCCTTCTTTCTTCAGATTTACTTTGCTATTATTTGTAGATAACCTCTTTTTCTTGATGTGGATATTTAGCTCATTAATTTTCCCTGTCTTCCTTTACAATTTATTAAAGACGATAATTTCCCTGTAAGTACTGTTTTACTTCTAAATATCCCCACAAGTTTAGAGACATGTGGTACTTCCATTACCATTTAGTTCTAAATATTTCTAATTTCCATTGTTATTTCTTCTTTGGCCCATGAGTTATTTATAAATGTTTCTTAACTTGAAAACACATGAGTTATTTTGTTTGTGTTCTCTGTTAATACTCACCTGAGGATATCCTTTCCATTGATTTTCAGAGAGAGTGGAAGAAAGGGGTGAGGAAGCGGGGACAAACAGAGAGAAACACTGATGTGAGAGAGACACATCAATTGGTTGCCTCCCACACGGGCCCTAACCAGGGCCAGAGATCAAATCTCCAACCCAGGTACCTGCCCTTGACCAGGGATCATCAACCCATGACCCTTCAGTCCCAGGGCCAACGCTCTAACCACTGAGCAACACCATCCAGGGCCACAGGAGGTTTTTTTAGTTATCTTATTATTATTCATTTATAGTAATCACAGTGTACTAAGAAACTGTACTCTATGATAATCTTTTGAAATATGTGGCCTTGGAAGTGAAAATTCTGTAAATTTTCCTTGTGTGTTTAAAAAAAAAAAGCATGCGGTAGCTACTGCATATAGTCAAGTGTGATATTAAAAAATGTTAAACATTTATTAGTAATATAAATTAACATATGAATAAAATTTAAAACATTTTCTTAATAAACCTATAGATTATTAAAATGCTTGTCAAATGATATTAGTTGTAACTCAAATTGTTCATCAAATTATTCTAGTAACTTCCAATCACTTACTAATTTTTGGAAATTGTATACAATCTTATTTGATCCAGATACTCTTGTCTGAACCACAAACATAAAAAAATTGCATAAAGCCCCTCCAAGAATTTTCACATTAAATAGGTAGTCATTACATAACTTATAGTCTTGATAAATAAATAAATCACTATTAACATCAACAGAATTGTTCATAGGGCTGAATCCTCTTTTTAACTTTTGCTGAAGTAACAGCAAGTATATTAAAATATTTTAGTCTTTATAATGCTTGCTGTTAATTTTGTGTATTCAATGTGTATTCAATTATTTAATAACTAAGTTACAAAAGTAACTTATTGATATATATTTAATTATATCAAACCTAATCCCTCAGCCCAGATGAGAGGCAATGTAATATGGCAGTTATGAGCATAAGCCAGGGTACAAACTCTTTGTATATGATCTTTTTGCTTTTCAGTTCCCTCAACTAAATGTGTCTGGCACAGAGATTTTTGTTGGCCATCATTTTCATTAATAAAATGAGCATTATTAATGCCCATGGTGGGCTGGCATTCAGTGGGTTTTGGCAAACTTACCCCACTAGATACTGGCGAAATTCAATAGGAATGATAAAATTAGGGATCTGCATTCCAGGAGTCTTTGATCCATAAACCATCCCCTTAGGCCTCATTCCTCTGCTATAGATTCTATCCTGCTATGGAAGTACACATTATGCCAAGAGTTAATATGTTTGGATGGTGCATGCACTAATACTATTACTCTCATCTGACCGCTCTGTTCATTTCTGTGCATCTCCCCAGAGGCTGCAGTTCTCACAGATGACCATGTGAAAGTGGAAGAGTGCTTGATAAAAGCAGGCAGCCCCACACTAGGAGAAGCCAAATGGTCACTGGATTTGTTTTGTGCGTGGGGGAAGAGTACCTGGCATGGGTGAAGAGCAATTAAAATGGATGATATAACTAGCTCTCTAGTGAGATGTCTGTTGGCAGCATGCTGTGCCAGTTCTGAACTCTTTAGTTACTATATAAAGGGTTATTCTGGGAGGTCTCATGGAAGGTGCTGAAGCATTAGGAGGGCACTCAATGGGCTTGGGACAGTAACTATTCAACTACTATGGACATATATCAATATTTTAACAACTGGTACAGCTGAACCAATGTGTACTAGCTGAATTATCAGGCCTGAATACAGCATTCTACATATGCCTTTTAGAGCAAGACTTTAAGTAGTGTTGTATCTTGTGTATCCCTTTTATGTTTGTATTTGTCTGGTTAAAGTATACTATGATGTGTGTGAAAATCATCCCCATGATAAACTTGTTTTCTCCTTGAAGTTAACAATTTTTTATATATATATTTTAAATCTAAAAGAATCATTCAAGTTCAGAACTGTTTTATCTTCCAGGCAGGCAGCCCCACACTAAGCTTTTTTTTTATTATGAAGTGACCTTACATTTCTAGTAATTTTTTCCTCCATTAAAGCCTCTTTTGTATGACATTAATATAGCTCACCAGCTTTCTTTTGTTTAAAACGTGTTTGAATATTTCTCTATCCTTCTGAACATTTAGTACTTCTGTATTTATTATAATTAGTAATATGTGGATTTATTTTTAGCCATTCTTTGTGCTTTTTATTATACCTTTTCTATTTTTTCTTTCCCTTTCTTATCTTCTTTTGAAATTTTTGTATTCCATATTTTTCCGTTACTAGTCTAGAAATATTCTTTCTTCTTTTTTGGTGGCTACCTTGCAAATATTAATATGCATACTAAACACATTAAAGCCTAAAGTTAATATATCATAATTCTCCCTAAAAAAAATAAGAAATTTAGAACATCCCTTCGTAACTTACATGCTATTGCTGTCTTCTATTTTAGTTCCATCTTTGTTAATCCCAAAGACAAAATTAGTTTTACATACATATTTTCCATTCTTTGTTCTTCATTACTTCTACCATCTCAGACCTTCCAACTGAAAACATCTTCTGTCTGAACTCAGAATTCCATTATTGAAGGTGTAGTGGCAAACTCAGGAAGCTTTGCTTGTGTAAATAAGTGTTTATTTCATCTTTGTTCTTAAGAACAAAGAACCTCTCTTTGTTGGATATAGACATCTAAATTGGCAGGGTTTTTCCAGCATACTGAAAATAATCACCATTGTCCTCTGATTTACACTACTATTGATGACTAATTGTCTTCATAGCTACTTCTTTGAAGGTCTTTTTCTCTAGCTTTTAAGATTTTGTATTTGTTGTTATACAGTTTCACTATATGTCTAGAGAGGATTCCTACTTGAGAGTGTTAGGCTTCTTAAATCATGACTTAGTGCTCTTTTCCAATTCTGGAAAGTTATCATCTCTTCAAATAGGTTTTTGCCCCATTATTCTACTCATTTTTTTTCAGGAACTGACAAAATATATGGTATGCTTTTTCTCTCTATTTACCATGTCACTAAACCTTCTTTGTATTTTCAATCTCTGTCTCTCTCATCTGCATTCTGGGTAATTTCTTCATTTCTATTTTCCAATACATAAATTCTCTCTTCAACAGTGCCTAATGTATTCTCACAGAGGAATTGTTTGAGAAAGTCACACATTTGATATTATTATATCAAATTTCCTTTTTCCAAAATGTCATCTCAGGAGGTAACATACTTATTTTGACAATATTGCTATTTCTTGAAACATTTTTTAACTTCTTTAGAAATTATCTCCTAATCCATATACCTTTCATTTATTCTTTTAGTGTCAAATTCTAATTTAGTCTCTATTAAATATATAATTTTAATTCTTACCTTCAGTGTCACCTCTCCTTCTCTGGACTGAGAAGTCCTTGTAAGTGACAGCAGTTTGTAAGCTGATTTAACTCATATATAACTGAAGGATATAAGAAATTATCTCATTTAACACAGATATGTCATTTTTTCTAAAAATTACTTTAATTAAGTCTTATAAAAATCTGGGGTATAGTGGTAGATGTAGTAAGATACTAAAAAATTAAAACACTGAACTATTTTCACCTATTAACTTGACACAGATGAAAAAGAAAGGCCATATGTAATGTTGGCAAGGGTATGAGGAGACGCGCACTTTCATATGTGTCTAACAGAACTGGGAACTGGTATAGTCTTCACAGAGAACAATTTAATAATAGGTATCCAAAATCTTCATAACTTTAATTCATTGCAGGGATTTATCATAAGGACATAAATCTAAAATATTTGGTTTATAGAGGTTTTATTTAATGAAAAATTTTATATGTTTTAGAAATAGATTAACATAGGTAATTCACTATATATTGCATGAAAAAAAGCAGGCTACAAAACAGTATGATTCCATGTTTATATTATAATAAACATACACAAAGAAAAAATTTCCTTGGATATCCAATTAATCTCTAGAATCATAGGTTTTGTTTAGCTTCTTTTTGTTCATTTATTGCCTAGGTTTTCTACATTAAGTATATATTAACTGGGTAATTAAAGGTTATTGAATTATTTTAAGTATCAGAGTACCTAACCACCTTTTACATAAATGTATCTACAGGAAAATGTAGTCCTGATTCAAACAAGAACTATTAGTAATATATTCCTCATTCTAATCTCACTGGCAATGGAATTTCTTCTTTGTAACTCATTCTATCCCTCTCACTTCCTACCTACAATCCCACCTCCAAAAAGAAGTGGCCACTTCTGAAGGCCTGCCAGAATAGGTAGGAGGTAGGGAGGAGAGGAGCTGGGATACAGAGAAGAGACGAACTAAATGTTTATGAGGAACAAACAAACTCATGGTATTTTGGAAGGAGCCTTAAGAATAGGGAAGGAGAGGAGAGAAGCAGTTCCATGAATAAACTTCAGCAAAATAGTTTCTCCTCTCACCAATTTTCCCTGTATTCAGGTGCACATTCATTGCTACAAGTTCCACCCAACTGCTATAAGGAGATCCCAGCACCAAATGTAATTAGGAAGAAGCATTTGCATCAATGAAATGGAAAAGGGTGTACCTGCTCACTGTGACTCCAGATTCTGTTGCTTTGCTCCTTCCTTAGAATATTTTACATTTTTCTTTAGCAAAATTTTTTGCTTTGTTAACCAATCATCTTTCAGCTTCTCTGACATGACATGCTGCCCCTCTAGCCACAGGGCCTTTGACATACCAGTTCCTCCATCTGAAATACTTCTATCCCCTCCCCAACCCTATCTTGACTAACTCATCTTTTACTCATTTCTCTGATCTTTGTTAAGTGTCATTTCCTCAGTAAACTTCAAACACCCTATTCTCAATTTGTAAATATACATTATGAATCATTTAGTACGGCTGTTAATAATTTGGTTGAACCAGTTGGTCCCAAGCTCAATGAAAGTGGTGCCATTAGCTGGTTTTGCATATCACTGCAACCTCTGCACCTGGAACATACAAGTGGTCAACAATTATCTGCTGAATGAGGGAATGGATGAGTAACTAAGCAAATGGCCAGGAATCAAGAAGCCTTGATTGCATAAGAGTTAAATTAACTATGTCGTCTCATGGTCGAACTGTGAGTAAATATTTTCCACTGACTGCTGTTAAACTTGTTTCTGAACTAGCAAAACAAGGTTTTAAAAAGATATATTTTGAAAATTGGCCCAAAGTAAATCACGGCCAAACATGAAATATTTAATCAGCCAGAAAAAGGCTGGACCCCCTTAACAGAAGCATGTAGTCTAGCCTGGGAACTTCACAAATGCCCTACATCACAGGACACCTCTCTGGCAGTGTCTTAGCACCTTACTGGAGCAAAGGAATTGCACACTTGCCCACTCAGCGCAAGTCAGCCACAGGGAACAGGGCATCTGCAAGCTTCCTACACTTGACACAGCTTAGGTGAGAAAAATGCAAGCCTAGGGTGGCATTTATCCAGTGTGCTTACTGAGCATCTACTGTGTGCGAGAGGACCCTAGCTCTGGACTGGCTCTGACAGACCTGCCGAGGTGGCTTTAGGCACCTGTACACTGAGCCTAGGCGTCCCGACGGTGAGCAAAGGAGTCCGGGGCGGCCTACCTCAAAGGGCGGGAGGGGGCCTCGGGCGGTAAGTGCCCAAGGCATGAAGGCCAGCGGCCCCAAACGGACTCGCACACCCCGGCCCGGGCCCAGCGAGCGAACCCTGGGCAGCCAAGCCAGGCGGAGGCGGGCACCCGCCCTCCGAAGGGCCGCGCTTACCCGTCGGGCGAGTACTCGAGGTTGAAGACGGCCCCGTGGGTGCGAGTGCTGAGGTACACCGAGTCCGCGGGATGGATGGAACCATAGAGGTTGGTCATGGTGCGGAAATTGTCCCGCGCCGGGTCCACGAACAGCCCGCGGCCCAGGCTGCGCTCTCTCAGCCACCCAAACAGCCGGGCACCAGGGCCGCCCGGGCTGGCGCTGAGGCCATGCCGACCCCGGCTCCCGGCGGGGCAGTCCGGCCCGGGTCGCCGGCGCGGCGGGGAGGGCTGTGACGGCTCTCCTTGGGCGGAAGCAGCAGAGGACTCCAGAGCTCCGGGCTGAACGAGCTCCCAGGTGCGCGCGGCCCGGCACAGCGAGGGGCTGCCAGGGCGTCGAGGGCTCCGGAAGGGCGACGGGGGAGGGGCTGCGTCAGCCCCGGGCTGTGGCGGCTCGAGCGGGGAAGGGAGCGGCCCGACGGCTGCCGCCTGCTCCCCGTGGGGTGCCGGCTCCTCAGTCCCAGCTCCGGCCATCCGGTCCCCTCCGGGGCTACCTGGCCCCAGGGGAAACATGACCAACGCCCCCGCCTCCGGGCCGCTGCCCCTCCGCTCCACAACTCAGCGCTCCCGCTCCCGCCGCCACTTCCGGCGCGCGGAGGCCTAAACCCGCCGGCTGGGAAACCGCGCCGCCCCTCGGCCATCATTCGCTGGGGACCGCGAAAGCGGGAACACCGGCCGGCCGCACTCGTTCGTGAGCGACTAGGTGTGTGTGAGTTCTGCCGCGGATGCCCAGGGCCGGGGCTGGCCGGGGCAATTAGCATCTGGGCTCCCTGTGCGACGAGTCTACAATTGTCAGTGACCATGACCGTGTGCCTGGGGATGAGTGGGCCTGACTAGTAAAGAGTCTGGGTATGGTCATTCCCCGCTTAGCACTGAGATTAGCGAGGGGAAGAAATTACCATGTATGTGTACATCGCACATAGTAAGTGACATAATATACTGCCTACTCAACCTGGGAGGCTAAGGACTCCGGGAACTTTTGCACTAAAAAGCCCTGGCCTGTACAAGAAAACGAGGCATATCGGTGCCCTGAATGTATCTACCCACTTCCCAGCTACTGCACAGTAGGCCAAGACTTTATCAAGGCCAGAGCCTTCCTTTCTGCAGGGAGGAGCATGTATATCCAGCCAGACGTTAGAGGGGAGCTAGAGAACTGAATCAAATCTACCTTACAAGCAGCAGAACCCAGGGTCAACCCTGTTTATATCTGCCAGGCAGGGAATGACAGATGCACCACTGCTGTTGACAAATACATGGGACTCTGCAGAACGGGGTTAACAGGAACTAGGTGTTTCTGGTGAAGAGGAGAGTCTTCAGTAAAGGAAAGCTTGAGGTACAAGGAGGGGTACATATAGGAACTGACAACTCTTCTGGGCCTTGATCAAGAGCTGTGTCCTAGAAAGCTCACATTTGGTGACTGAGGGGAAAATAGGGTGGATCTTTGTAGAAAGATCTGTTCTGTGAGAATAGATCTGAAGGATCTCTGAAGGACAGGAATGAAGTTCAGAGAGGGCTAAACATTCAGCAGATGCTCCCACCATAAAGTTAGTAGTTATTTAGCTCTCCTGTCTATGAGTTGATTGAAAAAAGGGTAAGAAGCAAGCCTCTTGAGTTCAGAGAAGATCAAGGCAGCCATTTCTCTGGAGATATTCCCCATGTTGTTCCCATAGAGCGGAAGGGGTAGAGGTCTGTCTTATGTCCCTTAAGACCCACAACTTCTGGCTTCAACAAATATTTAATAGAGGCCCTCTGCTTGACCCCCAAGTTATGGCCAATGGCTAAAACTTTAAGGTCTACAAAACTTTGACCATGATACATTCACTAATGTGAGCATTTATGTTTAAATTCTTTACTTGAATAAAGATATTAATATTCCTTCCATGGATTCTTTTGCTCTTAGTTTATGTATATAAATCAGCATGTAGTTAATTTGTAATTTTTATCAACTAGTGAGCTAAAAGTATTAAATATTCATTCAAATAGTACCTCTTTTGGGACACCTATCCTTACCCCTACCTCCTCCCACACAGAGGTAAGCACTTCATCATCTGTAATTTCAGGGCTGACACGCTGATCAGGCTGTTACACAAGCTGTAACACTTGGTATTTTTATGTAACTGACCAAGATCAGTTCTTACAATCTGACCAAAAAACAACAAAAGTTAACAACTCAGTTGGCCTCTTATTCAGTTGGCTTGAAAGTATGTTGCCAGATTTGGAGGGCAATTAGAGATAGTCTTTCTTAAACATCCTAAAAATCTAAAAATTCACATTGGAAGCAGATGCCTCAAAAAGATGAGCAGAGCCCTGGCCGTGTGGCTTAGTGTTCGAAACATAGTCCAGTACACCAAAAGGTTGCGTGTTTGATTCCTGGTCAGGGTGCATACAGGAGGCACCTGATGGATGTTTCTCGCTCACATGGCTCTCTCTCCCCCCCTAAAAATCAATACAAAACATATCCTCAGGTGAGGATAAAAAATAAAAAGATGGAAAAATAAAGTGTGCCCCAGAGAAAGTAGCAGTGAGGACTTAACAGCAGTTACTGACTTTCCCAAGCCATGTAGGAGGAGCTCAATTATGTATAAATGTGCACATGATATGTGTATATTTGTAGAAAAAAGTATAGGGAGAGACCTGCCAGCATAGCTCAACGGTTGAGCATTGATCTATGACCCAGGAGCTCGCGGTTCAATTCTGAATCAGGGCACATGCCAGGGTTGCGGGCTCATCTCCAGTAGGGGGCGTGCAGGAGGCAGCCCTATCAATGACTCTCATCATTGATGTTTCTATCTCTCCCTCCCTCTGAAATCAATAAAGACATATTTTTTAAAAGTCTAGGGAGAAATACACACTAAAATGTTAACAACCATTTATCAGGTATTACCTATTTTATGCCAGACCCTAGGTTACAAATAATGAGAACTGGCTGACAGCCTAGCAAGGGAGACAAATGGGTGCAAGACAAATGCGTTTTATTTTCTCTTTACCTTCTCTGTTTTCCACGGTGTGGAATGTTATCTTCTCCAGCAACAACGAAAAAGGTTTTCTTTTGGAAAATGAAAATACTTTTCCTTCCGAGGGCGGACTCGGAAACTAGGGTCTACTCCCGAAGCCCTTTTGCTCAGTTCCCATTGTTCCCACGGAACCATTTGTGCGAGCGTCTCGCATCCCAAGGTGCGACCCGAAACACCGGAAGTAGAGGCTCCGCGATGGACTCTAGCTGAGTGCTGCTCCTACCGACCGCGGACAGACTGCAGGGTAGGCAGCCGGCTAGAGACACAATCTCGTCCACCTTGGGGGGTGAGGGGACCCGCCGTCCCACAGAGGGATCAGGCTTCACCGAGTTAGGCTCAGGTCCAACAGAGAGCTACTGCCGAAAACTTTCTGGCGACTGGACGCCTTACCGGAAGTAGGAGCCGGAAACTGTGTGTGGTGCGCAGGGCATGGCTCAGGCGGCGGCTGTCGCGGCCGAGTCGCTGGCGGTTGGCGGAGCGCGGGCTGCGCGCACTGTGCTGGATCAGGTGGTGCTCCCGGGTGAGGAGCTGCTGCTGCCGGAGCAGGAGGATGCTGAAGGCCTGGGAGGTGCCGGAGAGCGACCGCTGCGCTTAAATGCCGGGGCGCGTTCCCGGGTGCGTGTTGTGTGCGGCCCGGGCTTGCGGCGTTGCGGCGACCGCCTGCTGGTCACCAAGTGCGGCCGCCTCCGTCACAAGGAGCCCGGCGGCGGCGGTAGTGGCGGCGTTTACTGGGTGGACTCGCAGCAGAAACGGGTGAGTTGGGACCCCGGAGGGGTGGCAGGGCCCTGTGAGGATGCAGGGAGGGGGCCCCGGAGCCCTCCTCCGTTAATGCTAGCCTTAGAGCCACCATGTCTGTGCGCACGTCTGCATCTCCGTTAGAGGGACTGTCACAAACTGGAACGTGGCCCGAGAAGGGCAACCAGAAGGGAGTGTGGAAATCTTGGCATATAAGAGATAAGGACAGTGAGACACGGTAGTTGTGTTCAAAATCCCAAAGGTCATGGATAACCAGGCTTATCTTTAGGGGTCGCAAAGGGCAGAACCAGGCTCAGTGAATGGATGTCCCAGGGAGTTAAATTTCTCTTGGAATAAGTAAAAGCTTTCATATAGGAAAAGTTGTCTAACACTGAAATGGCCTTCCTTGGTTGTGAGGACCCCCCTGTGCCCCTGGACTTATGTGGGAGCAGAAGGTAGGGGCTTCCTGATAAGGATACTGAAGAGGTATATAGGATACCAGCTCAAATGAACAGACTGTTTGTTAGAAGCTGTAAACCTGAGAGTTATATGATGTGATTGTTTTTCTTTTACTGAAAGGGGCATATGACCAAGTGTGTTGTAAGATTTGTGTTACTTAGATTTCAAAATATTTCCTAAATGTCTCCAATGACAAACAAAGCAAAGTAACCACTAAGGACTTGCTGAAGATATCTTCCAAGATACCTTGGAAATGATTGTCGTTTATGGTGGTTCTCTCATTCTCATTTCTTTTGTAGTATGTCCCAGTGAAAGGAGACCATGTGATTGGCATAGTGACAGCTAAATCTGGAGATATATTCAAAGTCGATGTTGGAGGGAGTGAGCCAGCTTCTTTGTCTTACTTGGCATTTGAAGGTGCAACTAAAAGAAACAGACCAAATGTGCAGGTAATGATGGGAAACGTTGGTTTCAAAAGAAGAAAATCCTCTAAATATTCCGAAGGCTCCCTGGATTGTCTCCAAAGCATGACTGTTTTCCCAGTTCTATAGAATGATCTCCGAGCATCTGTGTGATCATTCCAGGCTGCAAGAGTTCCTTTTGTTGCTTCAGCTCCGGGACCAGAGTCACATACTTATGTTACATTTGCTATATTGGGGGTTGTTTCATCTGTACTGAGTTGAAAGGTTATGTCTCTTCTCTCCATTGTTATCTGTTATGTCCATATCCACTGGACAAGGAAGTGAGCCATAGGCTTAGGGAGGAAGGAGGGATACGGGCTGCAAAATTGCCATATCAGCCATCCATCTATCCTGATTGTAGGTCCTGGAACTGGCACCTCACAACTTCAGTCACATCACTGTTTCCCAACAATCCCTTTTTGGAACTGACAGAGGAGTAGTCCTGTTTCCTCAAGTTTATTATTTGGGCTTTTCAGGTAGCATAGCCACGCTTTTCCTGTCCACCCAAGCCAGAAATTTGGTGGTTTCTTTGCCCCTTATCACTCACTTTTCATGTGTCTTTTGTTGCTTAATTTTATTGATCCTATTTGATTCTATCTTTAATTCTACCCTGCATCTCCATTTTGCAAGTTCAGACGAGAGGTACCCTTGACTGGAGGTGGTCGATTACCTCCTCATTAACATCCCTGCCTGTACAGTTTTGCCCCTCCATCCAGGTTTATGAGAACTGACAGCCTCATACACTCCCCTTTCTTAAAAGCCTACAGGTGTCCTTGGCATTATACTCTAAAAGTCTTCCCTCATTCATAATTCTATCTCCACACAGCTATGCTTGAACTACACCGAACTGTTTAACAGCACTTCTGAAGTCGTAATGTCCTGTCCTGTATGCCCATGCTGTTCCTCAGTCTGGATTGCTCTATCCCCTTTTCAGCCTGTGGAACACACAATCATCTTTGAAGACCCAGGCCAAATACCACCACTTCTGCAAAACCATCCCTGATCTTCACTTTTTCTTATAACTGCTAGCACTTAACTAGATTTGCCCTTGAATGAAGTTTGTTGTTTATATGTACATTCCCACTCCTCTCCAAGACCAAATGCTTCTTAAAGGCAGAGAATGTTTTGTTTCTTTCTAGTTCCTATGAGTACTTGAGTTCACTCTGAATTTCTTTAGTTTCATCATTTTGAACTCTGTGAAGTTTTAAAGTAAATCTTGCATGAAGAAGTGTCAATGAATTACCATTGTTCAATTTTGCCTTGAATAACATGCATGCCAGGAGTTTCTTCTATCCATCTATCTTTTGTAATTCCCTAGAGCAGTGCTACCGAATGGAACTTTCTGTGATAATGCTAATGTTTTACATCCACAGTGATTAGTATGATAGCCCCTAGCCATACATGCCTGTGGAACACTTGAAATGTGGCCAATGCAACTGAGGGACTGAATTTTAAGTATCAAATTCTAATTAATTTAAAAGTGAGTTTAAATAACTACATGTGGGTCAATGGCTACCGTATTTTATGGTGTAAACCTAGAGGGTATTTATTTTCTGGCTTTGAGAAAGCTCCCGATCTAGGGATTTCCTGGTGGGTAAAGAGGAAGGGTACATGTGTTAATGTTGCCTTCTTTTAAGACCCAACTCTAGGGTGACTGAGAATCCTGAAGTGTATTCAGCCCTTAGCCACAGACCTATAGGTGGCTGGCATTGCTGCCTATGGGAAAAAACTAATAGTAGCACCTATAGAATGGTTTGCTCATAGAAAATGAACTGTTTAATTATCATTGTAGGTTGGAGATCTCATTTATGGACAATTTGTGGTTGCTAATAAAGATATGGAACCAGAGATGGTTTGTATTGACAGCTGTGGACGAGCCAACGGAATGGGTGTGATTGGACAGGATGGTCTGCTTTTTAAAGTGACTTTGGGCTTAATTAGAAAGTAAGTCCTGATGTTTTCTGGTTTGCCAGTCTTTTATAATTTATTCTTCATAACAACATCTGAATTTCCTCAAAATTAAAAAATCAGTATCCATTTAAGCATAGTTGTAAACTCATGCACTTAGTCCCATCCTCTTAATGTGAGTACATTGAATTCACATGTACTTGGTGGTATAGTTTCTGTGTTGATATGGAGGCTGAGCTTCCCTCCCAGGTGTGCTGTTCCTTATAGCTGATATACTCAGCCCAAATGTAAAAACTGGCCTTTCTGCCCTGGCCCAGTAGCTCAGTTGGTTAGAGCATTGTCCCATACATCAGAAGGTTGTAGGTTCGATTCCCAGTCAGGACACATACCTAGATTGGGGGTTCAATCCCCAATCGGGATGCGTACGTGAGGCAACCTATTGATGCTTCTCTCCCCCACTTCCTTTCTCGAAAAATCAATGAAAACAAATTCTCTGGTGGTATTAAAAAAACAAAAACAAAACCTGGCCTTTCCCCCTAAGTCACTTCAATACAGATGCAATTTACAGTTGTACAGAATCACCACATTTCTCTAATGGAGCAGTACAGCTAGGCTGATGTGATCCTCAAGCTTTTGCAGACATTCACAGAAGGCTCCTGCTCTCTGTCCTGGTAGATTTAATAGTTCCCAGAGGCAGATTCTCTTTGTTAGGTGTTTACACCTTTACCTACCCAAAGCTGTGCCCTATTAAAGGGTATTATTTCTAGATCCTGAAGTTCAGAGTTATCTTGCATGACTGCTACTTATTCTGCAGATTTGAAGAACTAGTTCAGGTCTTTAGAGAAGCATGTTATCAACCAAGCAGCACCCTTATCATTTGAAAGAGTTAATACTTCTCTCCAAGTAGTGAATTTAATACCAGGGATTGACTTACATGGTCAGGAAAGTAAATTTAAGGTGTTCTTTTAGCACTGTAGGTAATAAAAAGCTATGATTTTAAAGCCTAGAATTAAGGTGCTCTGACAATGTAGGGGAAGAACTTTATACATTTTTGGGAAAGCTGGTGATGCAGGAGTTTGATTTCTTTGTAGAGGCTAGCCCACTGCTGTGACCTCTGGATATACTGGTAAGTGTAAAGGTTCATAGAAGAAAAGGGACAGCAAAGGTTGCCATGCTCCTTGTTCTTGGAATGATGGTGGGGCTATAACAACTAGGGGGAACTGCCTAGAAAAGGAGTCCTACAGGAAATCCAGGTCACACCCTACCACTCCATGAAAATGTCATTTTCTTTCCTTCCTCTTCCTCACCAGGCTGCTAGCTCCAGACTGCGAGATCCTACAGGAAGTGGGAAAACTCTACCCACTGGAGATAGTATTTGGAATGAATGGAAGAATATGGGTGAAGGCAAAAACCATTCAGCAGACCTTAATTTTGGCAAACATTTTAGAAGCTTGTGAACATATGACAGCAGATCAAAGAAAACAAATCTTCTCCCGATTGGCAGAAAGTTGATCTATGTGAATTTTTTTTAAGGATCAGTTGAGCCAAGAGACTGGATTCCCTGGGGAAAATTTTTTTCAGGTGAACCTCTCCCCATTAAATCTTCAGAAGACAAGATTTGTCTTATGAGAGTCTTAAAGTATTTTTATAAATAAGTCACTGATTGCCACCCATGTTCTTGTGGGTGAGAAAAAGTATTATAAAATAATGGTTGTTTTTTTGTTGTTCTTTTATAATAAAGTTTACTAAAAGTTAGTATTACAGTTTACTTGGTGTTACTTAGTTTTGCTAGGGCAGTTTCTATAATAAACTGGAAGTGAGCATTAAAAGAATTATTTTCTGATAATAGTAAAATACATTCGCCAAAGAAAATGTAGAATACATAAAAAGTATAAAGCAGCAAACAAAAATCACCCATAATCCCATTATTTAGTGGTGAGCATGTAACAGCTAACAATTACCATGTGTTTACATAGCAAGTATTGTTCCAAGTGTTTTGCTTGGATTAACTCATTTATTAGTAACTGCAGAAGACATTTAGCCCCCTACTACAAGAAACAAGCAGAGGCTTTAACTTGGTCTACATTCTCAACCACTATGTGAATGTATGTTTTTCAAGTTGGAATTACAGGATTATATTTTATATACTACTTTCTAATAGATTTTGTCCACTTCACCATTTAATATATTTCTTTCATATTGCTATTAAAAATTCAGTAGTTGTATAATGTTTTATTTGCATGTTATAGGATAAATATGTATATATATTGTTGGATATTTTGGATATGTCCTGTTTTTTGTTGTGTTATAAATAACACTAAGATGAAGACCTCTGAATCTTAAGTCCAACCAAATCTTATTTTGCTAAGGTCATTTCCTAGAAGCCAAAAAAATACTACCTTCCTAGGTTTTGAAAAAATTGTAGAGGTTTGTGATAGAGTTGGAGAGGAAATTCTATGCTATTTGGTATTTTAAGCAAAGCCTTTAGAGGTGAAAATGAAGCCTGGCAGATGATCCAGGTCAATGGTTCTGGGGTCATAGACCTTCCTGAGAATACAGTAAGTTATAGACCCTTGGAACATATCCATTGAGGTCCCTTTGGATGACAGAGATTATAGGACTATGTTGATGAAGACCAAGGAACATTATGTATTCCTAAAAATGTTTCCTGAAGACTTAGCTGCTTTTAAGTAATAAAGAGACACTGATACAGTTTATCAAGAGATCATAGATCCTGAGGGATTAAAACTGTGAAGGGCACAGAACACAGAAGTAACCTTTTGGTTCTTTTGAGATAGAGAATACATTTCCTGAATTTGCTAGCAGCTTCGAGATAAGTTGACTAGCCCAAACTGGCCAGAGTAACTGAGGCAGCTGTATCTAACTAGGACATGAGAAAAGGGACCACAGGTTTGTGTAATAAGAGGTTTTCTAACATGCTTGTGTCAGATGCAGTGTATTTTCCAGCTATTTTCAAGTTAGACTTATCAAGACTGTTTTTTCTTTTCAGAGAGGAGCAGAGAGGGAGAGAGAGAGAGAGAAACATCAATGATGAGAGAGTCATTGATCGGCTGCCTCCTGCACACCCCCCACTGGGGATCGAGCCCGAAACCCGGGCACGTGCCCTGACGGAATCAAACTGCGACCTCCGGGTTCATAGGTAGACGCTCAACCACTGAGCCACGCCAGCCAGGCTGCTTTCCAATTTGAGCTGATAATTACAAATATATGTGAAGAGTCTAGTTTGTACAAGGCTCAGAACAATACAAAGATATTCCCACTAATTGTCCTGTAGGAAGGCTACAGTTAGGAAGAGAGAAGCCTTTCCACACCCATACTTGGAACAGGGGAGACAAGGTAGGAGCCATAGGTGGGGAAAAATTGCTATGGGGGCTCAATGAGGGCTATGTTAGGAAAGGCTGGTCCTGAAAAGTACATGCACAACATACTACTGAGTTGGGGGAAAATCAGCATGCTCAGAGGAGGTTGGACAGGGTCATACAACTTTATGATGCCAGTTTAGTGAAAATTAAACTCTTGATATCATAGTATTTAATTTAAGCTATCTCTAAAGAGTATGTATACAAAAATGAATTAACACATCTAAAGCCACGTAGTTTAAGGGCTAATTCCCTGTTATGTAAACTTTTTACTTAGGATATAGTGGGCACTTCCTGTGAGCCAGGCACTATAGGAGATACAAAAGAGCATAAAATGTGGTCCCTGTTATTAGTAACATATTCTAATGAAGATCCAAGATGTGAAGTAAAGGCAAATGTGTGCCGTCACCCCGTTTGCTCTGCTCTTTGGTCAAGGCCCCTCCAGCAACTTCGCCTCTTGCAGGTGCTATTGTAGGCTGTCCATCATTCCACTGAGTTCTGAAGAACATAGCCTTTTCTGGAAGAAACTCCTTTCTTCAATGCTTCAGGCCAGTTTTGAGTCTCAAAGTAAGTGGACAGGATATCAAATACTGTTAGAAGGGTAAAGAGAGAACACAGTGACCACACTGGAAAAAGAACTAGTAAATGACTAATGAGGAAAAGGGTGTTCTGGAATATTTCATCAACAAACCTACTGTGTACCACACATGGTATTAGATCCTGGGGAGACAGAGGCAAAGATACAGGCCCTGCTTGCCCACAAGGGCCTCAGCCTACACTGACAGAGGCCTGTACACGGACAGTGCTGCAACAGAGGAACACAGTACGATGGGAACACAAAGGAGGGGCCCTGACGTGGCCTGGGACAGGGAGGGGAGCAGCCAAGATGCCTGTGAACTGAATCCTGAAGGACAAATAGGAATTCACTGGTCAATGGTGGGTTAAAGGCAGGGCATTCTAGGCCAAGGCAATAATTTCAACTGTATTGAACATAGTTGGGAATTGGGAAGAAAATGAAAAATACCTTCGAGGGGCCAGAATACATGTCACAAAGTGCATGCAATAAAGTCCAAGCACATCATTCATGGGGGAAACTGCTTCAAGGGCCATTCATACTTAGGCACAATGCAAAGCAGCAGCACCAGAACTAACACATGTTAAGCAGGGGCCATGTGGGCTGTACCTTGATTGATGGCCAATATCTCTGAATGATAGTTTTTCTCATTCTGGCGTCTGACCATGTATTCCTGGATTGGCAAGCGGGCTGTCCTGACAGAGTGTTCTTGGGCCTTTTGAAATGTCACCTTCTGTAAATCACAGTTAAATATTTTTCTTTTAAAAATAATACACCAAAATATTCTCGTAACATGCATAGCAAATTGTGAGATCCCCATTTACCACCACTCTAATTTCCATCTGTAATCATAATAAGTATTAAAAATAAGTAGCCTGTTACTAATCAATGTCATCTCAATAAATTCAATAAAAATAAAATAAAATAAAGAATACTGCAAATAATGAAAGTATTTACTTGTCCCAAGTAAGAAATGGCTGTGCAGCAACACCTCACTTATTTGGGAGTCATTTATCCACTATTTTCCACTCACTACTACTTACAACCAAGAAGGAAGTAAGTTAAAAGAGGCATATCTACAGCCACAATCTGTGTCCAAAAGTTCAAGCAGTCTAATCAATTAGAGGAGAACTTGCCTGGCCCTAACGCACTAAGACCCAATCTAGATACTGAGTTTTCAGCTCATAGCCATTTGGTAGCAGCAAATTAGAGATGAGGGAGACAGGGTTCAAGTCAGGTACACCAGTAGGTGCAACAAAGCATTAGGTGTGAGAGCTGAGGAAGGGGAAGGGCTCTGAAAACTGCAAAAAGGAGTGACAAGAACTCAAGAAGTCCAATAATCTGAGGCCACGTAGGGTCTCATTTAGAGAAAAGTAACTAATGTCCCTTTAAAGATGTCCCTGAGCCATGAACTGAAGTTTAAATTATATTTGCTAACTTGTAAGAAGCTAGAAAGGTCATCTAACTATTTGCAATTTCAGGATTAGAGAGAAAGGTTTAGGTTACTGGGATAATTAACACACTCGGGCTTGGAAGGGGCCTCAATAGTTAACTGTTACCTTCCAACCACCCATCATCCATTTCTGTCTACCCTCTGTGACCTCTCTCCCAAGTGGCCTCTGGCTTTAAATGGACAACCCTTGTGACAGGGAATTCATACATCCTGGGAGAACCTATTCCAGTTTCAACGGTACCAGTTAATAGGAAAACCTTCTTGATATTGAGTCAAGTTCCCTTTTTTTGTGTGTGTGTGTGTGTGTTTTTTTGCTGAGGCTTCCACTCATTTGTCCGAGTTCTGTCCTATCAGGGCTACACCAAGCAAGTAAGACAGCCATTCGGATACTTGAGGCAGGGATCATGCCACTATGACTCCTCCTCTCCAGCCTCATAGTCTCAGTTCTGTCAACTAACTGTTGTTCCTTGACTATGACTTAGTTTTGAGTCCCTTCATCATTCAGGTCAACCTCTTCTGAACTTGTTAATGTCCTTTTATTTACAGTCCCATAATTCACTGGCCACTCTAAGTATGGTCTAACCAACTGGAATAGCATGAAGCAGGCCTAGCACCTTCTTTGTTCTGACACCCAGACCACCTCCCTCTCAGACTCACTTGAAACACAATTCCAAGAGGGAACTTCCAAAGATGTTTTAAGTAATGTGTTTCGGATGGAATAAGGGTAGAGCTACTCAAAGGAATTCTTTGAAGGATGACATTCCTTGCATATATGAGCTATGATTGCTTTAAAAAAAAAGTCTATTTTTTTTTTTTATAACCACTTTACACTAGAGTACAGAATTCAAAGTTAGTAGGAAACTTGGATGCTGCCCTGGAATAAGCACCACTTTTCAAAATACAGTTTTTCAGCCTAAAATGTACACTTACCTTCTGAATACTTTCGTCCACAAGTCCACCAAGGATATAAACTTTGTTTAGATCAACATCTTCAAGAGCTAATGAAGAAATAAAGGCCAATGAGATCAAATCTTTATAATTTCTAAATCCAAAGAAAGTAAAAGGAAAGAATGATAAAAGTAGAAATTTAATGAAATAGGAAACAAAGATAGTAGGTTCACTAATTCTCTGAAAAGACCAATTAAATAGACAAACTTTTGACATATCTAATCAAGAAAAAAGGGTGGTAGACTTGAATCAGCATTAGAATTCAGAAAGGAGACAAAATTAAAATTATAAGGAATGTGCAAAAATTAGAAGAGAATATGAAGATCAACTTAATATCAATAAATTTGAAAATTATGTCAAACAGATGATTTTCTGGGGAAAAAAATCTAACATTGATCCAAGAAGGGTCAATGGAGCGACTTGACCAGGGAAACTAGCTAGCTACAGTGCTATATGAATCTGTGCAGTAAAGAACATACCATGTTCTGAGTCAGGAGTCAGGTACACAAGGGTTTCCAGGGGGAATAAACTAAAGCAGTCTTCTTCTGTTATGTCTAGCTGAAAAATACAAATAATCCAATGTACTAGGTTAAGACATAGCCCACACTACAGCAACTAGTTACTGGACACTTTGTTTCTCTCAGGCATGGTTCTAGGTGCACCAGGGGGCTACATATTTGACAACCTGTTCTCAGAAAGTGCTCAGCTGGGGTGGGGACGTGGAAAGGCACAGACATTCAACCCTACAAAATTAGAAAGTAATATGAGGCCCTAGGGGACATACAGGGAGTACACCCCAGGACTACAGGTGAGGGAGGGACATCACCAGAGACAAACTTCTCGTGTAGGGAATGCTTGAACTGGGTTTCTGAAAAGAGGTGAGCCTGACACATACAAAAGAAAGAAGCCCTCAAAGTGGAGGGAATCACCTAAGAAAGACATGAAGACAGGAGAGCAAGGGGACTACGTGGCCCCAAGAGCAGGTCTATTTGGTTCACGCACAGGAATCATCAAACATGTACAGAGGAAAGTAAGGCTAGAAATGGCTGCCCTACAGCGGGGACTGTTAAGACAGCAGCAACCACGACTGACTGCAGCACTGCACAGGGCACTCCTCACACTCATCACCTCTGTGACCTCCCTCAGAAAGGCCACACTGCCCGGTCTCAGCTACATAATGCAAACACACAATGGCATTTTTAGAGGCATTTCGTAGAAACTGATCTGGATTCTCACCTGTATGTCAATCACTACACTTATGAGATCCAAAGGAGAGTTGAAAAGTAACTAGGTATTCCCTAAAACTAAGCTTACATCCATGTTTCTTCCATAAGGATTCTTTCTCTTCCTCCAAAACCCAAGTTTCCTAAGTCTGCATTACTGAGAACAAGAAAGAAGTCATGACATCGCCTCAAAACATTCCTGGAATATACAGTCCAGCATACAATATACAGGACACAAAATACAGTCCTACATACTTTTTGCCAATGTGGTGGAAAGAAGAAAAATTTTAAATAAAAGAACTGATGAGTGGTTCTTCATTTTTTAGATTGTAATAATGAAAACACATAATTTATATGTTTTGCATTAAAACATGAAAAAGTAAAAAAAATTACCCCACAACCTACTTTTTAGACGACAATTCAAATAATATGCAAAATGAGGCTTACCAGGTAACTAGAAAATCCATCATTCATCCTCAAACACTCTTCATACAAGGGACTGTCTGCTGTGAATCCAGTGAGGCAGATCCAGAATGGCCTGTCAGCTTTTTTATTCGAACCATACAACCTTCGGATCTGCCCAGCCAGCCTACTTAGTTCCTTCAAAGAAATGAGAACAACTTAAGGTGGAAACATGCCCTCTCTTTCTAAATTCATTATCAACAAATGGTTACTCAGTAAGTTCACTGAGAACTACTCTGGAAAATCTCATGACTAGAATGACCCCCTTTATTCCAGGAGTGAGTTCATGCATGTGTGAGTTGGAGCTATACCTCATGGCATCACACCTTATAGATGAAAGCTGAGGTAATGGCACTAGCCCAGAAACAGTGAGTTAATGGAAAAACTGAGAATGCTCCCTCCTTCAGGACCTGCCCTTATATATATATATATGATACATAAAATTGTTCTTTTAGCTTTTATCTAAAATCTTACCATGTGATGTTTACTACTTATTAAAGAGAGGTTAGATTACTATAGACATTTTTATACTCCATCAAATAAACTGGGTACCTTCTCCCAGACTCCAGGAGATGTAATAGGATTGAAGTTGCAACTTTCCATTCTGATTCAGAGACCTCACAATCTGGCCTGATTTGGTTCATAGAGGAGAAAAGCCTTTGAGTTTTATTTAATCTATCTCAATATAAACAATAGAAAACCCCTGGTTGACCTCTTCAGAGGACTAAAGTTAGAGGTTCTATGTAAAAACCTCAGATCTTCAGTTTTCCTAATTTCTCTGAAAAACAGGCAAACTCTAGCACACACAGCAGGGGTGTTGGAAAATAGAAAGATTTGTTTTGCATTGTAAGGCCTAAAATTAAGGCCTAATAATGGGTGCTGCCTTGACATCTAGTGAAAGTGGGTGGGACTTAAGTAGCCTAATTGCAAGTTCCTCTCCCAGTTCTGCTCCCACAGATAAGGTCCCCTTGCTAAATAATCCCTTTTATCAAAGGGACCAGGAGTAGTTTCTGATTATCCCTGAGCAGTGGGTTCTAATTCCTGCCAGCCCACAGAATTATTCCAACAATCTAACCACACCTTTCTGCAGGAGCCAGAGACACCCACCCTCTTGATACTACAGAGCTGCTCCCACAGTCCCTGGCTATTCATTCTGTTCCCAAGTGCAGCCCCTTGTGCCCCTGCATGGCTTGCAGTGTCATCCTCCCCCAGCTGAGTGTATGTGACTAATAAACTGCTGTCCATCTTATCTGTGCAGTGTTGAGTGCCATGTGTTCAGCCATCCCCAGGACCCAAGGGTGGAAACCCCTCCTTCACCAGTAGGGTGAATGGGAGATCACTAAAACACATACACAGCAGGAAGACAAGCCACCAGGTCATCTCCCCACAATGTGTAACCAGGCAAATATTCCTCTCCTCAGCAGAAGGCCAAAAGTTTTGTCTCTGGAGAACTGAAACTGAGAGGCTACTACTAGACTGACGACACCATAAACACAGAGGCAAAGGGTTGATCTCATAGCAGAAGGTAAAAACGTGCCAACTAAGCCAGAGCATGTCTGTTCTCTCCGATTCTTTGTAGCAGCCACCTTGGAACTTAGCCATGTGTAGGAAACTAAACACTTTTGTCCCATCCTCACCCGAGGATATATTTATTGATTTTAGAGAGAGGAAGGGAGAGAGAGAGAAACATCGATGTGAGATGGAAATGTCGACTGGTTGCCTCCTGTATGTGCCCTGACCCAGGACCGAACCCGCAACCCACATAGGTGGCCCTGACTGGGAATCTAACCCGCAACCTTTCTGGTGTACAGGATGACGCTCACCCTGGCCAGGCCCTAAACACTTTCGCTGATTTACTACAGAATCATGGAAGCTGGAGCCAGTCATGCTCTTTGTGAAAGCTACTTCCTTCTGGGCTTCCCTCACGTGAGCAGGAATTAGTGGGTATTTACCTTCTTAGACATGTGGTTGGTCATACTTAAATCGATACAGAGTCTTGGTCCTGAGTGTTTGGCCTCCAAAAGTTTCTCCTTGGTTAAGGATCTCAGAAAACGTTTGCTGTGCTGGGGGCAGATGCCTAGAGTAGAAATATCAGAAAAATATGTAAATGGGAAAACAGAGGAATAATATTCAGTAAGAAACAAATCTGCCCAGCCAGGTGAGTACTATTTGCATAGGAAGAGAAACTAGAAACTTGAAGCTTGGGCAAGGTATTCACTCATTAGGCAGTTTAGGTACCACAGAGGGGTGATGACTGTGGGCCCTGGAGCACACTGCTGGGTCTAAATCCAAGTTCAGTTTGTTCACTGATTACCTGTATCATCTTAAGCATGGTATTTAATTTCTCTGAGCCTCAGTCTCTTCACCTACAAAATAAGGATAATAAAAGACCTACCCCTTAGGGTAATCCATGTAAAATTCTTAGCACTGAACCTGCACACAGCACTGAGTAAATGTTAGGTGTTGTTGGTATCATTCCTTCTACTTCTGAGTCTATAAACACATATGTACACTAGATAGTTTATATATGAAAGGCAGACTTCAATTTTGTTTTGATACTTTGATTCCCAACAAAATAGGACTATAGGCCTCACCTCCCAGATGTTTGTTTTCACTTGAAAACAGTATTACTACTCTCCTAGGAATATGCAGATAACAATTTGCTAAGAAATAAATATAATTATACCAGCAACCTGAATTATTGTTACCTGAACTTTCTACACGATTGGCTTTTCTTCTTTCTTTTTCTTGCTTTCTTTTGCTCTTCTTTGCTGCAACTATCTTTTCCCAGTGTCTCTGTTTCCTTTGGACATTTTTCTTAGATTATCCAGAAAACAAAATTGTTTGAGAACTTCATAAGCACCAAAAAGGAAAATGAATATTAGAAACAGTTACTTTTTTTTTTTTTTTAACTTAGATATAAAGTTAGGAGAGAAAAAGGATATTAGGCTTAACAATAAAAATAGACTAGATTGTGTTTAGAGAAAGCAGAGCCCCAGAAAAGACATGTGACCTGCCAGGCCTACAGTAGTTTAGATTTCCTGACCCTTCTGAGATATATATAAAAATTCCTCTTGATCTTTATTTACTTTTCCTATAATGCAAATGGAACTGAAGCCTTAAACCAGTTAGCAGGAAATTCAACCCTTGGAATGCACCAAATTCATTCCTAGTCTTTTTGTTACCAGTATCTACCCTTAGAATAGGGATCTCTGGTACATTTTACCACCTCAAAGCCCATGGCCACCCATTACACTCACCGAGCACCACACTGCACTGCCTGTGGACGGGGTCTCTCTCTCCTCATGCTCACATTCCACATCAATCTGTAGAAGCTGGAAGCTCTCAGACATGCCATCTTCACCTGTGTTCTCTAGGATGACTTCTTGCTCTTGCAGCACGTGTGACTCTGTTTTCTGAGCACTCCCTTCCAATTTCCAGTCCATGTGTGTAGTCCTCTGTCCTTCTCACCCGGATTAGAAAAGGCACAATTATGTGAGACATTATATTATTTCACTTACAGAGGTATCCCCCTATATCCAAGGGACAAATAGCATTATTGTGTTACTAAAGGAGAAGTGTGTGAAATACACAGGTTTATTGAAAAGCATGAGTGTCTTCAGGAGAAATGAGTCAGCACAGAAATGTTTCAGTGGTAAGGGAGCCAAATCCACTTCTCAGAAGACAAGCACAATCCTGACACCTCGAAGCAATCAATGATTTATTCACTGCTGCAGTGACACAAAAAACGAAGTTATTTCTGGTGTTCTTCGAAATCCATTCATGAGTTGAGGGCAGGACAAAGATGGCAAAAGCCACCTCCCTTATGTTTCGGCTTATTTCCAAAACCATTCCTTTAGCAACTATTTATTGAGCACCTACTATATGCAAAGTCCTGTACTAGAAACATCCTTGAAGAGTGAGCCAAAAAATATGGCAAAGGGTGGCCAGACACCAACCAAGAATTCTTCTAGGTTGCTGGTGATATATCAAAATTTGTTTTTCCAAATTATCTATCCCTCTCCCAACTCAGTTCTGTATCACTGCAGCAGAAAGCCACAGTCACCAGTGAGAATGTTTAATATCCCTCAGAAGTGCTAAGGCAGAAAATTATAGAGAACCACAGTTTTAGCACACTTAACAAATGTCACCATTTCAAAGTGGTATTCAATATCCCTAAGATATGAGTAAAATATACTCTATCTACAGCTGTCACAAAGAATGGTATGACCATTGCTCATGGCTGCTTACCACCTAGTGATCCTCAGAAAGCAAAGGTGAAGTAGGGCATCACAGAAGCACAGATCTATCAATCCACATGAGATATTATCTATGCCCACACTTAGCATTTCATTTCTTCATTAAAAAATGTTTTCTGAGCCTCCATTATAGGTCCAGTGCTGGGCACTGAGGTGACTCAGTTAATTAACCATTTAACAAATAGTTACTAAGCATTTGACGTAACAGCACATGCTGAGGAGAGGACTGGGGGAGCACATTCATTCTGTCTTCATGGGGCTGCAAGTGTCTGACTCAGCCTTGCAGGATAGCTGTTCTGCCTGTTTCCCACCAGATTACAAATACTTCTAGGAGAGAGAGGATGAAGAATTCACGGGCACACCCTAAGCACTCAACACAGAGCCTCGCAGAATAAAAGCATCCTAAATGATTGGTAATCATGCCATTCTTCTGCTCAGAACCATGCTGGATTCTCTGCTTCACTTACAGTGAACAGCCAAAATCTTTACGATGGCCTATACTGATCATTAAGGCCTAACCTCCCTATCTACTGTCCTCTACCATCTGATCTACTTGCTGAGCCTAAGGCATACCAAGGATAGTCTCACCTCAGGGCCTTTGCACTTGCTATTCTCTTTACCTCCAATGCTCTTCCTCTAGGTAATTATTTAACTACATTTCTCACTTCATTCAGATTTTCATCACGCAAAGTTGCACATATTTTACCTAGTTTTTGTGAGAACTTTTCCATTCACGTAACCAAGTGCTCTGTTTGCTTTGTTCACTACTGTATCCTCTGTGCCTAGAAAGGGGCTTGGTACATAACAGATGCTCAATAAATACTAGCTACATTAATAAAGCCACTTTCTCAAAAACCAGGCTCCTTGTGTGAAGTAACCTCAGCCCCACCCACCCCAGGCTCATCTCTGAGTTTTCCAGCCCAAGTCCCGCCTGATGAGCATCTCTGTTTGCATGCTTCTCTTAAGTTTTAGTCCACGGAAGCAGGCTCCACGCCTCTGTCACCTTCAGCAATAGGACACCTAGACCCTAGGCCCGAAGGTACCCCACCTGCCCACAGGCTGCGAGTGCGAGAGGAGGCAGGATGGGGAAGTACCAAGGTGTGGAACACCAGGCCACACGGTTGTTAAACGCCGTTCCCACGCGTCTTCCCCGCCCGCAAACCCCGCAGCAGCCGGCTCCAGACCCCGAGACCCTACCCCGCCCCGCCACGAGCCCCGGCGTACCTGATCCGGCGACCTCACGCCAAGGCTGGGCACGTGAGGCCCCGCCTCCGAACCCACTTCCGGTTCCTGCCCCTTTCCGAATGGCATTCTGGGAATTGTAGTTTTCGGCCTGACAGCTCGGTGTTCTGGGGCGTGAGCGGAGGCTTGGCTTTCCAAGCCTCACCCAGGCTCCTAGTTGCTCTGTCCCATCCAAAGTGTTGCCGCGCCCCTCTGAGCCTGTTTTCCCGACTGCTACACTGTATTGCGATCCCAGCTGCTTGCCGATCTACAGGGCTGCTGCAGATGATCAGGCGCTTTAACAGCTGTCAAGGACTGCACATTGTGAAACTGGGCTGAAACCAGACTCGAACCACCTCTCGTCTCACAGCCTGGGGGCCTTGCCCTCCGCTGGGCTTCTCTACAATCAGCAAGGACCTCGAGTTGACACAGCCCTTCCCTGAGCACACATTCCTCTTCACCCGCACCTGGCTGTCCAGGTTCACAGCAGAGATATCGGGGCCTGACCAGGTAGGGAGTGAGTCAACGGGGAAACCGAGGCTCTGAGACCTGGAGTGACTTGCCCAACCCTAGTCCTGATAAAAACTATCAGCCATTCTTTTCTTTATTTCTCCAGCCCTAGGGGTCCCACCCTTTCAGAGAGACCCTACTATGAGTTTGAAATGTCTCCCACCCAAGAAACCACAGCTCTGTTGGATCCCTCCTTGGCCCCACGCTTTTACACTCTGGACTTTTCTTTCCTCAGCAACTCCTATACCATCCTCAAGCCATACTCCAATCCATCCTTTATCTGCTACTGGAGCAAACTAACCCCCCCCCCCCCCCCCCGAAGGATTTTTCTAAAACCTAGCTCTAATGTCTCTTCTCTGCTCAGAAGCTGGACCTGGCTTCCCACTTTGCAGGGCTTGCAAAGTAGCTCAAATAGTCTTCAGTGCCTCCCACAACACCTACCAGTCCCTGCACCTTGCACCCAGCCATATGGAATCCTTTTGCCCCTCTCTGCCGCTGCTCTTGTGTTTCCTTACCTTTGAATGAGCTCGTGGCTACTTCCCCAAAGTTGTGGGGAAGTAGGCATGAGCTCCTAGCTGGTTTCACTGCCTGCTCCCCTACCCATCCATTTGCAGCCCCTTCAGTGGCTCCCTATCATACTTCAGTGTAAGAATCTGACCTTCCCAAGGCCTTGCACAGCCTGGGTCCTGGCTGCTCCTCCAACCTCATTGGTCACTCTTCCTCCAGCTTGCTGCATTCCAGTTGCAACTGTCTTCTTGAAATGCTTCAAATACACCAAAGATCTTTGCAGATACTGTTCCTTTTCCTCTCACTTTCTCCATGGCTGGCCCCATCTTATCCCTTAGGCTTCAGCTTAAACATTCTTTCTTCAGAGAGGCCTTGACTGACCATCTTAGGTAAGATTTAGTCAGTCATCTTTTTTTTCCTGTGTCTTTCCTACTAATTATAAGTTCCTTGAGGGGACTATATCATGTTGTTGATTTATTCCCAGTTCCAGTACACAGTAAATATTTGTTGACAGAATAGAAAATTGAGTGATTTTTCTACTTTCTTGACACATGCAAAACTTACCTTGCTATCTATCAAATCTAGGGCCCGACACACAGTAGCTACTCAAAAATACTTTTTGACAAACTAGTTTTAATTAATGCTTCCTCCTACAGGAGCTTTCCCTGATCACTATTCTACTCCCACCCAACAATGACTTCTGTCCTTTAAGCTGTCATACACTTTATCTGTTCTTTTTGGTGGCCCTGACCATGCCATGCCTTATGTTGTAGGTCTCTATCTCTACATGTCATTTTATCTCTTGGCCCAAGAATACTTGCAAATAGGATTCTCACCCAATTATTTACATCCATAATCCTGCATCAGGCATCACATGGCATGGTTGTACCATAAATGTTTGTTGAAATAAATAAATCAGCCAATATGATGGTGGGTGGGAAAAGGAAGGAGAAATATAAATGTCCAATAGTTTCTTAGTCATTAATTAACACTTGCATTGAGGAAGTAGGCAGTCCCTCAATGTAGGGGACTGTGTATCTCAAAGAAAATGCTAAACAGCATAACTCCCCCTGTAGTTTAGCGTCTCAACAAGCAATGGGGGGGGGGGGGTCTCAGAACTTCTAGGACTTAGTACTCCTCATGGAAACTGCAGAGCAAAATGCCAGCTCCACACTGTAGCAAACCAAGAAAGTTCAAGGATTTGAGGGGAGAGGAAGCAAAGAAAGAAGGAAGCCAACATTTGAGTGCTTGTGCTGGAGGCTTCACAGTCTTCTTCCTGCCTTCCATAATTATTTGTTTCTCATAATAATGCTGAATGTATATTATATAACAATCTCTACTTTGGGGTGTTGTGTTGATAAGAAAATGTATTCAGGGCATCTGGCACATTGTAGGCCCTACTAAATGGAGACTAGTATTTCCTTTTGTCAGATGGGGAACCTGAGACTCAAACAAGTGCCCGTAATAACACGCCATAATTCAAGCCCTGATTGAGTTAGAGCCCTGAGCTCCTTCACTAAACTTATGAACATATGGATTGTGTTCACGTGAACAAATTATGTAGCTCTTCATAGCTTTCTGCTGGCAAAAGCATTCAGGTCCTTTTAAACATCATACAATTTCTATTAGTTCAGTGTTTTATTGTTCCTATTTTTCATTGCCATGAAATCACTTCAAATATGTGTTCAAGAGCCTTATTTAAATTTTATTCAAAGTATTCTGTGAACAGAAACAGGCCTCTAAGAAAATAAATGCTTTCCTGGCACAAGTACCGATTAACTGTTTAGTAGTTAACAAGTAACTGGTAACGGGATGGGAAGGATGTTTTTTCTCTTCTCCCAAGGTATTGCTCTCCTTCTGATTGGAGAGAGCTTGAGTGGGTGACTAAACACCTTCATCTCTGCTCCTGCTTTTGCTGTGTCGAGAGGAGCTAGGGAGCCCCTGAAGAGAGGAACCACAGAGGCAGCACTGAGTTGGCAACTGATCAGGAGCAAGAGAGGGGCAAAGGGACCCCTTGAGTGACCTCTAATAGCCCAAGATGAGTGTCTAAACCACCTTTGACCTGAACAGAGAAGCCAGGGGGAAAAAGTACCCCAAGGATAGCTTGAAATCGGTTTTCCTGGAGTTGGAAAACAAAATGCAGGGCAGGAGTTCAGGCTAGGAGAGGCAGCCATAAAGCTGGGCGTTATTACTTACCTAGTATTTACTAGATCGAGTATTTACTAGATTTCTACTCTACAGAGCAGGCACTATTAGTCTCCCCAATTTGCAGAAGAGAAAACCAAAGCACTGAGAGATTAAATAGCTTTTCCAAGGTCCCCCCAAGATTAACTGGGATTAACTGACTCAACAGGGATTGGTAAGAAAGGTACTAAATATATTTGTTTTGCGCCAGTATTCTTCTTAAAAGGGCAAATCTAACTCTGGGCTTCAATGCTTGACTTTTAACTATTTAAAACAAAAATACGGTGCAAGATTTAGGGGTGCAGTCAATTTCGACAAAGCACACCTGAAATGTAGCCACGCAGCTAAGGAATTTACTGCCACCTAGTGGCAACCTATGCTTATCTCAGCGAGGAGGCCAAGATCACCAGGCCTCGGGTGCAAGTGCTAGTGAAGGTAAAATCAGATGTCCCATGTATTCACTCCTGTTTGCCAACGCTATTGCCAAATAAGTGTGGTACGAGGAGACTGGTTTTTTTAGTGACTCCCACCTTCCTCCCTCATCCCTGCCTTCTTCGGACAGTTTGTGACGTCTTGCTTCCACACTCCCAGGGGATACTCCTTTTAGGATACTCACTTTACTGATGGTAATCTACTTATCTGTATCCCCAGAGGGTCTGTGAGCATCCACCGGGGAGGGATTTTCTTATTTGTCTATAATTATCCTAAACTCCTAGCATATGGCTTGGCCCAGAGGAGGTATTCAGTGAATGCATGTTGAATGGATAGGAGTGAATGTTTTGACCCAAATTTATCATTACTCTGATTCAGGCCAAGATGAAGCAGCAGTTTATTTAAATACTCTAAATAGTAAACATTTGAGAGGGTGGGCAAAGGGATGGAAAAGGCTTCTAGGGAATTGTCCAGGGCAGGGCTGGGGGTCTGGGCAGCCGGCCTGCTCACAGGGCAGTGGATGCCCGGAACTTCTGCGTCAAACAGAACACAGCAGCTGTGAGGGCCGTGCACTGACGGGCCAAGAGTTTCACACTCAGGTCGTGGTAGCCTCTCTCGCAGGTCAGCTTGGCAGCCTCCACAAACTGGTGGTAGTTGTACACCACGTCCCTCAGGTTCCCTGCTGCCTCCCTGTGCCGGGCGGAGCAGCGGTTGCAGTCTGTGAACTGGAAGCACAGGCCAGCCAGCTGAACCAGGTACTGGAATGTGTCACGCACGGCACCCTGCATCTCTTCGGGGGACTGGTCCATTCTGATCACATGCTGACAGCTGGACAGGAGCTTCTGGGAGCCCATGCAGAGATGGCTCCGGCTTTCAGAAAAGTGCCAGGTGCACTTCTCTGGGGGGTGTTTGTCCCCATTCCCCCAGGAAGCTTCTAAAATGTCTTGTAATTCCAGCAAGCTCTCTGAGAGTTGGATGAAGCCCTCCGGAGTGCTGGCGGGGGCAGCTTTCAGCTGTCGCAGGGCCCTGGAGCAGTATTCCGGCCAGATGTGGCTGCTCCTTGACAGGGGCTCAGAGCTGCAGCTATGGGCCCGGGCAGGCCTCCAGGGCAGGGCCAGCTGGCTTCCTGCGGAGGGTGGTGAGGTGAGGGGGACTGTGGGGCGTGCTTCTGAGTCCCTGTCTTCTTCCTCTGTCTCAGGCTGCAGGCCTCGGAAGCACGTGGCATAGGAGAACTGGCAGCTGCACTGCTCCATCCCAATCCTAGGGGCCACTGTCTCATTCACCCCTGCAAACCCCAAAGATGTGGCCATCCTGAGGCTGGCAGAAACTTTAGGATGGTTTTCTGGGGAAAAGCTCGAGAAAGACTTCTCAGCTGGAACGCAGATGCTAGGGCTTTCGTCTTTGCTTTCTGATAACAAGCACTGGTTTGAACCTTCTAAATGGGGCTCCTCTTGGGGGCATGGTAGTGCGTTTAGCAGAGAAGGCCCTGGATTAAAACAGACCTGTTGAGGGGCTGTGTCTTCCTCTAGCACATGGTTAAGTGGCTCTGCTTTGACCCCCTCCAGAGGGAAGGCTGATGGTATGGTCTGGTTCTCAGGCAAGAAATCCAGGTCCAAGTCCAGCTCTGCCAATAGCTTTTGTTCTTGGGCATGGCAGGCTTGGCTTGGGGTTTCTCTGCTTTGTCCTTGGAGTTCCGTGGGGGAGTGTGGTGGGGTCGGGTCCATCCCTGGTACAGGAGTCTCCAAGGAGAGGGACGCTGTTGTCCCACCATCTAGAGAACTGACACCAATAGTCTGTAGAACAGCATTCGGCACATCACCCTCAGGGTCACCTGAATCCTTCCCAGGTTCATCATGCAAGGAGTTGGTGCCATTTCTGCTTGTAACTTCTCCATCACATTCCAGAGAGAGTTGTCCTTGTTGTGACTCCTTTGTAGGGAAAGAAGCCATCTCTCCTGAATTTATTCCACATTCACCACTTCTAGGCCTGTCTCCAGGAGACAACAAAGGCTCTGTGTATTTGGGGGCAGTTTCTTGCATATGATTTGTAAACAAAGATCCCAATCCTATATCCATCTGGGCTCCTCCCAGCTCTAGTGTGTTTCCTTGAGAGACTTTATGTGGCCCTGGGCTGATGGTCAGGCAGACTCTGTCTGGGTTCAGGTCAGCACCGGAGAGGGAGGAGGTGCTATCCTCAAGCTCTATGGAGAGTTCTTTGGGGGCACTGCCTTCCAAATCTTGAAATGCAGATAAAGTTTGGGGAGGCTCTGTCTGAGCAGTGTCTGGGCCAGGTGAACCTGGGTTGGAACAATTAGGGGTGTTTGCTGAGGAACTGGGAACAGTGGCAGTCACAGGGGCACCCCCAGAATTTTCTTTATGACTAGGGTCAATCCGGAGGCGAATGGCAGAAATAGAGGACACTCGAGAGTCGATGACCGATTTGGTTTCCATGGTCTCGGGCTCCATCTCCATGACCCGGGAGGCTGGGTTTTTGCTCTTGGCCTCCCTCAAGGGAGCCAGCAGCCCCAGGGCCTTGGTCTCCAGGAGGCCGGGCTCACCCTGCATGTCCTGCAGAGAGGACACAGT